>NW_019384426.1:312239-526553 GCF_000671375.1 Centruroides sculpturatus | reverse complement strand
ATATATATATATATAACCCATTCAACGGGTATCCGTCTGTCCGGCTGTCCCGTAACCGTTTGATAACGGACACTAGAGGCGCCCCTATCGTGTGTCATATTTCAAACATTCAAATTAACAATTTTAATTCTTATTTAAATTAACAATATAAATTTTTATTATTCATTTGGCCCATAAATTATTATTTGGTCAATATAACAATGTAAATAATTCAGCATATTTGTAATAGGAATTTATTATTTCAGGGGCTTATATCTCTCGAAGGGTCGAGAGTAGGGGTATGGTTCCTTTGACTTTATTGTTAGTACAGGGGTGTACGGTTTGGGGTCGCCACCTCTTCATTCGGAGGGTAAATCTTACCATTCGGATTTTAAAGGTGTCATTTTTCTATTTTTTGGGCTGCAATTTGAAAATACTGTATATCTATAAATTCCAACTGTCGTTCGTCTGTCCGTCATTCCTTAATCTCGAGAACTGAATTAGATAGATGAAATCCGAGACTAGTTATGAAAACCTTGGGGGCAGGAGACCCTGACTATAAACGAATGTTTGATGTAAAGCGGAAGTTACATTACTGCAATTCAAAACTTCCCCTGAAAGCAGTTAATAAATGATCCGCACGCTCTATTATTAAGTAAAAAGTATATTGTATAGGGGAAAGCCACTACTAATAATTTGAGGTTGAGAACGTATATTTTAAATTAAATAAATTAAAAGTATAATAAAAAATTGCAGCACTTTTTATAATTATTAATATAGTTTTAATATAAATAAGAAGATAAGAATTATTAATATAGTTTTATTATTATTATTTCTTTTAACTTAAAACATTACTTCATTTTAAACCTAGCAACTTGTGAAAAAAATCATGCAACGAGTTGCGTAACTTTTCCGGCTGTTATGAATTTTATTTAAAAAATAACTTTTTATATTTTTAATTATTATCGAATGGCAAAAAGCTTAATTTTCAAGTTAGTGATGAATTTTATAAA
The DNA here is from genome assembly GCF_000671375.1 of Centruroides sculpturatus. Classification (NCBI taxonomy): domain Eukaryota; kingdom Metazoa; phylum Arthropoda; class Arachnida; order Scorpiones; family Buthidae; genus Centruroides; species Centruroides sculpturatus. The sequence goes on along the minus strand of NW_019384426.1, from coordinate 525,561 downwards.
AAGAAAAACTGTAAATGTTAATAACGAATAATATCTTCATTAAGTCCGACCTCTCTCGAGATATACGACATATGACACTCCTTTATCTCACCACCCTTCATCCTTTAAATCTCTTCTTTTCCTTCGCACGCTTTTACTCAACGAGTTAGAATATTCTAGTTCGTTGTCTTTACATATAACACAAATGCCACACCCGTTGACTAAAAGGAAAATGGCGGCGTGTATTCAATTTTCTTTAATTAAACATGGCGTCGCTACATTCACTTTATGTAGTATATTCTAGCGCGTTGGTAACCATGCCTCAGCTAATGACCATCTTGGATTTTGATCTTGATTCATGGCGGACGACTATCGAACCTTCTTTATATAAATAATAATCGTCTGGAACTTTAGATTAATAATAGGCTCATTAGTTCGTTATTTTAATACTAGATGGCAAAGTATTTTGTTAAATATAAAGTACCTTGTTAATTATAATCAAAAATAAAATTGATTAATGGTTTAATTATTGGATAATCATTTAAAATTTTAATAAAATTAAGTTTTAATGAAGTGTAAAACGAGTTATATAAAACACCATTTTTTTTTTAAATTTTAAATTACCAAGTTATATTAAAACAATATATCAACTAATACAGTGTTAATAAAATTAAAGTTTAATTATTAAAAGTTATAAATATGGTCATTATCGTTAAAAATTATAAACATTTATTTTAAATAATTATATTTTTCACATTCACCAACAGATGGCAATACTAATCATGCTGCCATATAATCGTAAAATTTTAAATAATAATTTAAAACGTCGCGTATTTTTAACTAATTTCTTAGATATTTTAGTATTTTATTAAAAATTAGAACACATGTTTAAACATTTTATTTGTTTTTTTTAATACATATTATGCAAAGAGATTAAGATGGAAATATTATTTTTATATTTCAATACCGATATTCATCTTCACTAAACTCCCATTGTCTTCATAGAATTTTCTGAAATGTTTTCTTCTCAAAATGTCCATAAGAATTTACAAAAACTTAGAAATGAATGTTTTTTCCTCGTGGCCATTTATGGCGGAACCACCATATCTAAAATTAGGAATAGAAGCAGAAGCAGAGAGAGAGAGAGAGAGAGAGAGTCGCTTACGTTACCTCCAGGGCATACAAACAATCGATTATCTGTCAACCTGGTTCATGTGAACGTGCTTCTACTGTCGGCTGACTGGAACGATTTGTCAACGGCTCGGCATCGGCGTCAACACGAGTTGTAGATACTTCCACCATCCTGAAACGCATGCGTGCTCCAACGAATGGAGTTATTGGAAACATACTGCTTCNATCTATACATAGAAACTATATAGATTTCTATGTATAGATTATTCATGGGAGGAAAAAAAATATATAAGTGGACGTAGTAATATGATTGTCTTATAGAAACATATTATAATATAACACATAATAATTGAATATTATTTACATGGCTTCTTATGTAATACTTCTTTCACATTGGTGTCAAAAGATAAGTTATGGCACTTCCTTAAAATCTGTTTAATATAGTTTACAAATAGTCCTTGTTAAGTTTCGGAGCAGAATTCCATGCTTCGATTCCATAAATTATTTTTTTTTCAAACAATTTTTATCGATTTGAAGTTCCCAATTCAACTTTTCGTCAAAGATTGGACCTAAATAAGTAATAATATTTTTAAAATTAATATCTTGTTACTCTCTTACTACGGTTTACGTACACGTTACCACGCGTTTTCGTAGTATTTAAAGTTAATTCGTATTTAAATATGTAATAATGAGCTCCATCCAATGTCAGATTAAAAATTTCATTAAGTTTTGCAATATTTTCTGCAGCCGATATTAAATCATCGCATACATAATAATTATTTCGTTATCCAATTTTCAATCATTAACATAATAATTGAATAATAAGAGACCCAAGATGAAACCTTGAAGAACCTTCTTATTCTAAAGTAAATTTAAATTTATAAACTCCTTCAGACTTCAAATTCCTTTGCCAAATCTAGACACACAGAAGTTACTATACTCATACACGATTCGTCCATTTTTTAACGACATTATTAAAAAATTTCAATATGGCGTATTAGTGTCCGAATTCTTTTTATAACCGTGTTGATTTCTATGGATTAGATCAAACGTATTATTAAACGATGTTTTCCTGTCGTAGATTATTTCTTTCCAATGTCTTCTGTTTCTCCTTTCTCATATATGAATAAAAACCTACATATTCCCCATATTTTAAGAAAGAGATCTTCTTAGAGACGAATTAAAAATACGCACAATGGTACAACAATCGACCACTCCGGGACTCAGGATTGAATCCAGACGGGTCGAAAAATCCCCAGGAATTTTTCGGGAGGTGGTTTCTCGGGATACATCGTACCCCATCCCTCACCACCCAGCTGCCGCATTGTGGGCCTAGATGAACCCATAAAGGCTTGCTAAAAGAGATTTTTTTAGTGCCCACAGGGTGGCGAGACTTATAAAATATGGCAGAAAGTCTTAGGATAATTTCTTTATTTAAATAATCTCGATCAAAAGTATTTGTGTTAATTTTCAACTGTTAAAAAGTATTATAAATTATCATAATTATCACAAATGAAGAAAATCATTAGCAAGTGATCAAATAATGCTTTCTTTGCTAAGGTTTAAATTATTAAATGTAACTTTTTAATTTAAAAAAAAAATAGTTTCTACAGTACTGTTTATCATTTTTTATTATTTTTCCCCAAAAAAACTTCCAGGTATCCATTAATTATAATAATAATAACAATTTTTTTTTATTGTGAAGATACTTAAGTAGAGTAACTATTACATTATTTTAGTTTTTTAAATTCATCCGACAAGAGAATAGCTGTAGTGCTTTAGTACTATTTTAGCGACCTCCCAAGACATCACAAAACGTAAGAAAAAAAAGTAATGCAAGCTGTGAACATAAAAAATTACAAACAAAAGACTAAAAAACTTTAATCGTACACTATAAGTAAATAAATAAATTAAATCCATTAAGTTATTGAGGTAGTAAGTCTGATATACAATATACTATATTTCATTCAGTTTTAATGTAAATTATTTGCTTGTTTTATTATGTTTAAAGCATGCCACAACAGTATCGATCGAAATAATGCAGTTCTTTTGTTTCATGGATAATCTATACATAAAAACTATATAGATTTCTATGTATAGATTATTCATGGGAGGAAAAAAAATATATAAGTGGACGTAGTAATATGATTGTCTTATAGAAACATATTATAATATAACACATAATAATTGAATATTATTTACATGGCTTCTTATGTAATACTTCTTTCACATTGGTGTCAAAAGATAAGTTATGGCACGTCCTNACACACACAAAAGTTTTTTTCAAAAAATAAAATAATGTAATAATTAAAAAATAAATAAATAAATATCTCATTCAAAACAAATTTAGTAAAAATCGAGGTGTCGCTACTATCGATCTAGACGTCAGGCCGCAATATCTTTCGTAACTATGACAACCATAAAACGTCACGGGACGTAGCAATTAGTTGATTACGTTTGCTCGTCGCCCCATCTGGCGTTAATTTCACTCACTGTTTCAGAAAAGGATAAATTTTAATTAATTACGAAATTTGTTAATTACATTTTATTATATTTGGCTCGTAAAGCATTAAATTAACTATTTTTTAAAAAATCCTTAATAAAATCTCTAGAGATTTAGATAGAATTGTAAACAAAAGAGAGAGTAAGAGTACAATCACGTGACTGGCTTGTATTTGAGATAGTGGAACCAGCGAGCAGATAAGCGAACTGTTGATCACAGTACGGTAACTTCAATCGATAACTCGTCTATTCTCAGAATTATCATGCCCATCAATCGTGTCCCCAGCGCAGCACTCTGCTGTATATATACATGAAGAGCAGCAGTGACTTACGTAATCAAAGCAAGTAACAGCTGCGTTTACTGGAAAATGAAAGAAAAAAAAAACCCTTATTCTATCACATAGAATTTTTATCATAATTGCTTTAAAATTTATTCATAATTTAAAACCATATTTACGACGAAAAATATACAAATAAATGAATTTTTCTAGAATTGTTTAACGCGAACAAAAACATTCGCGCCATTTTATTCTGTCGCAATGCGATTTACTTAAGGTTTTCAAACATCAGTACCAGCGCGGACATTTATGCAAACGGTTTTCTTAGAAAAACTGATATCGATTTAATTATTACTTAATTAATATCAATTAATATCGTTACGTGAGATATCGCCCTTTTAGCACACCAGAAACTAATGAAAATGGCGGATGATAAAGATTCATTTTAAAACAGGAATATTTTAAACAATTCAATAACTTTCCACGCCATAAAACAAATTATATAACAGGTAAAAGTATATAAACAAAAAGAACTTAAAACGACGGGATCTCGTTGGGTATGATGCCCACTTCTAGATGATCGCTTGAAGCAACTATTGGATGGCTGTGCGTGACGTCACGTCATTCACTACCAATCGGGCAAGGCACCATTGGAGGATTCACTCCAAACTGTTCTGCTTTCATTTCTCTCTTTATTCTATCCCATCCATTTTTCACCCTCATCAGATTGTACAGCGAAAGGGATAGAGGATTTACTCAGCATCTCCAAAGCAGACAAAGAAAAATGATAATTTTCTTCTACCCCTGCTACCTCGTGGCAAATTCGTTTTTTCTTCTTTATATATAAATATATATATTTTTTATGTTCCCCCTTTGGTTTGGGTTTTTTCCTATTTTCTTTAGTTTCTGTAGATCTGATGTTACAAAAACTGAATACTGTTTGCCGCTAGATAGTTTTTTTTTTATCTTTTTTCTTTGAAGAACGACCACTGCTTTCTCAGATTACTTTTAAGAGAACGACCGAGCAATGCAAAACCACTGCACACACTACCTTGAGCTAAACGAGGCAAGACGAATGGGACACACGTGACGCGAAAACTCTTACTGATTTGCTCCTTTTTTTCAATCTCTCTTACTTATATATATATATATTTTTTGTTTCGTTGCTTTCGTTAAAAAAATGTAGCAGAAAAAAGCTTTTTACGTAATTATTTTCGTGGTTTTCTTGTAGCTTTTCCTCGTTGATTCTGTGCGGATCGCGACATCAATCAACATTAGTCCGTGCGGAGGAGATAGAATGCAAAAATCAACAATGTGGAGAAAATAATGCAATTACGTTACGGACAGACAGGAAACGGAACACACGTCGTAGCTTAGCATGGCAAAAACTATAGCATTTCCCAGTTACTTAAAGATTAACATGTCTTCCAGCAAATTATACGAAGTTACAAAACTTTCGTCAAAACGAAAAAAAAAAACAAAGATTCAATACCGAAATGTCATTTTTATCCCTCGCCATAGTTTAAGATATTAAATTCATGCAGATTTATATAAATTTTTATATTACTGCTGTATTATTTAAATTTTTATTAAGTTAACTAATTACAAATAAATCCGGTAAAATTTTTAAATAATAAATGTGAATATTTTAAATATTAATCTATAATTATTTTAAGTGAGTTGGTCGTGGGTTCGCGCCTCTCCAACGGGCTGGTCACGTGGAGTTGTCTTCCGGGTTGTCTTCACGTTTCTAACATCTAAGTAGGGACCAATTTCCCATAGAAAGTCCTTCCGGGAGGCATCTCCTCTCGGCAAATCGCCCACGTCGTATACAAACAAACAAGCTGATGTAGGACCTCAAAGCTTTTCCAAAGCTTTAAGAAATAACTAAAACAGTACCCCTTGAAAGATTATCCATGTGTTGCTATGCAATAACTTATCAAACTAAATTAGAATTATGACAAAATGGCGGCATTTCAGATTTTCGCATCAACTAAAACTTGTATTTGAAGCTAAGATCTTATAGCGAAATTTTACATTGTGAGAGGATCTAGGCAAGTATAGACTTGTGTGGCCCTTTTTACATAATCACCTTAGCTAGTATTGGATTCCAAATACGGAATAAATTAGTATATATAAATACATATTTGTGTGATTGTAAGGCTCTTAAAACAGCGAGACTTTAGACAAATGCTTAGGTTTTTTAAGCCTAAAACCATCACTAACACTCCAAAATATATTTTTTTACTTTTAAACTCTTCCCAATCTCTGGGTAAGTTATAAAGGTCTCTGGTTCTTGTTATAAAGGTCAGAAGACCTTTATAACAAGCTTAACATGCGCTGGACTAGGCTAACAATACGAAAATTTGGTAATGGATAAAGGCCCAACATCTCTATAAATTGATTTTGTTCCTTTTCTTCCTGTGGGTACCAAAAAAGCCCGGACCTTTTGTAAGTTCGGCCAGGTTTACAATGGAAAACGGTCAAATACTAAGAAAAGGGGCCCAAGATATCCGGAACAGACTGAACATGAGAAATTTCTGGGGTTATCTGCCAGGATTCGATTCTGGGTACCCAGAGTGGCAGGCTGACAGCTTTACCACCACCGGAAGGCCAAATCTCAGGTTAGATTAATCAATAAAAATTTCTGAAAATCCAATCCGGACTCGATTGAGGGATTAATGGTACAAGGCAACACAAGGGATGACTTTCTATGGGAAATCGGACCCTATTTAGGTGATACGAACGTGAAGAAAATCCACATGAGAGATTCCGTGACCAATTATCAGTGTTTAATAGTTTTATTTACTTAACCACTGTTGATCAGGACCCTTCAGAACATATAGGTTATATCGTATAGGTTGATCCTTATCCATCCTGATTATCCGACCAGTTACATTAACTTATTTTAAAGAGAATTAATAAAGCTATTAACAATTTATATGATATTATATGTTTAAATAAACTTCATAACAAATTAATTACTTGCAATGAACAAACGAAAAAATCTCCTGTGGCTGTCTGTTCGTTTAGTTTATCAATACAACTTTGTAAATCTGTATATAAAAACCCAGTAAATAAACAGATAAATTATTTACAAGTCGTTTTATTTAATAAGAAAGTGTAGAATTTTCGAAAGGTTTACTTTTTATTTTCCTTTTTTTTTCTCTCTCTCCTCCTCTTACTCTCTCCTTTTTATTTTAGGATAAAAAAAAAAGACAACATAACATTACATTTAGACGGATGAACAACTACGAAAAGAATCAACTGGTATATCTCAACGAAATCATTTTATCCATTGTCATTGGACCACAGAATCTGATTGAGAAAGGAAATAAAGACGATCTGTCCACATGAACTAATGGAAGAAATAACAAAAATCAGCTTCCTGTAGCTATATATCAATGTCTATCAGGCGTTGCTATCCTTCTTCTGTTGTCTGCTATAACTAATAGTTAGAAATACGATAAACTGTATTAATTTGATGTAGATTTTGTTTCTAACACACTCCACTTAATGTTATTTAATACAAAACTCTGGCTGATTTTTTTTTCTTTAAATTTTCGATTTTAATGAGTTTTTTTTTTTCTTTGAATAAATTCGATAGATAATTTTACTTGTTCTGTGTAAGCGTTTTTAAGGTTATGTGTTCTTGGCTTGTTTAATTGTAAAACTATATTTAAAAAATATGGAAAATGTTGCTGAGATATTTGATAATAAATGTTGATGCTGTGAAGTTTGAGAATAATGCAGGGTAGTATGAAGACGATGTTAATAAATGTAGAAAATGATGCTGAAAACTGAAAACGTAATGCTGAGAATGCATGAAATGGTGCAGAATAGTATGAAAATGATACTAAGAAATATGATAATGTTGAAAAGTATAAAAGTAATGTCAAAAAACGAAAAAAAANAATAATTAAGAAATTAATAAGAAAAATTGCTTAAAATGATAAAATTAAGTTAAATTATTTAAAATTTTAGTTTTAAGGAAATTTCTCATCCAACTAAGTGCATAGTGTTGGTTCATGAATAATATCAAGAGAATTCTTGATCTTTTCTGGAGAACTCATTAAATTTTGATTATTCTCATAAGACAATATAATAATCGATAAAATTCTTACAGGAATGGGTTGTATGATTGATGATAATCTGCGTTTCCCTTAAGTGTTATCGCAGCTTTAAATAACCAGAATCTGAACTTTAACTCACTCTCCCTTCTTTACTTTTGCCTAAAACCGTAAACGAAATTAATAATTTTTGAGTTGATTTTTCATAAAGATTAATATATTAATTAATCATTAATTCGATTTTTCTTGAAAATTCTTTTCTTTAAATGAGTGTTTCATTCGTTTTCTTATTTTAAAAATGAATCCTTCGGGCAATTTTATGTTATATAAAATTCAAAATATTGAAAAGCCTTCAAGCCAATACGTTTTGTATGTATCACTCTGTAAGTTTAGTAAGGAAATTTCGGACAAATTCGTAAAAATTTGGTATGATTACGTCTTAAATATGAAGGAAAAATGATTTTTAAATTTAAAAAAAGGGAACAGAGAAGGAAGAGGAAGAAGAGAGAAAGGAGGAGGAGGAGGAGGATATTCGTTTCTATATATATGTATATAAGTGAATAAAATGAGCATGAATTCTTATTTATGTTTTAAAGAATTTGGAAAAGGATAGAAATGTTCTGTTAAAGTCTAATGGCTTTTATTATTAAAGTTGTTTTGAGTCTTTTTTGATACGTATATTCTAAAATATATTTCAAAATTCAAGACTGATCTGAAAGTAAAGTGACATTAAGAGGCTAGAAGCAAAGAGGAATAAACAAATTGATAAAAATGGTGCATTATAAAATTCTAAAGAAAACTGGGAGATAAAATATAACCTATTAAATATATATTTTTAGGAAAACGAAACGAATATTTCCTTTGTTACATGATTATTAAAGGAAAGGAACGAATAAATTTATAAATAAATTCAGTTACGCAACACTATACAGAAATGAATTGATTTTAGGATGAGTTACATCAATGTTTCTCAATCTTTTTTCGTTTTATAACCTCCCTCTTAAGCTTACAAATACGTTTTGTGATCAGTAAGTGATCGCGACCCACTGGCTGGAAAATAGTTTCTATTACAGAAAACTAATTACGAAACACTTTACAAAAATTAATTGATTTAATAATAATTTATATTGATGTTTCTCAACCTTTCTTTAAGTTTATGTTCACTCAAATACATTTTTGAGATTAGTAACTGTTCACGAGCTACTGATTGAAAAGCGAAGTATTTATTTTTTAAAAATTTGGTAAACAAATAAGTAAAACTAATCTATTAAACGGTTCTGTAAATGGGAATGGGTTATTTATAGCTCTTAACTACAAAATTATACAAATAAATAAAGTTTTATCACGAAATTTCTAAGAAAACAAATGACATTTATAGAAACAACATGAAGAAAAAAATCCAGAAAGCGAGTTGCGTAACTTTCCCAGAAAAAAGTTAAAATTGTGTGTGGCGCCATCTGTTATATAATTTTATTTTAAAACTTTTTAAATTATTACTTATTATAAAATGAAAAAACAAATTGCAAATGCTAATAACGAGTAAAATCTCTATTAAGTCTGACACAAAGGAGATATGACACAAACCCCTCTATCTCCCCAGCCTCGACCTTTAACCACCAAATTTTAATAGCATCAATCCCCTAATACACAAATCTTCCTACAGAAGGACAAAAGGCACAGGAGTTATTAAGCTTCAAAGTGAATAAACGAAATCGAGCTCCCATCCACCCACTCACCCACACACACTTCCATTTATACAGGGAAAACAGCCGGTAAAGTAAAATTAAAATGATAATCTTAAAGACAAATAAAGTAAAAATATAAACTCGTCAACACTTTAAGAAACCTTTAAAGTGCATAGACAAGATTCCTAAATTAGAATATATATGGAAACAAGCATAGAATAGCTACAGCTGCATTATCTCACAGAGATTTAGAAAAGCTTTTTAGAAAAATGGCTATCCTTTAGAGACAAATATTCACTCAGAGAATAATAATAAATTCAAGCAAAAGTCAAAGCTGATATTCAGTACTGGCAACAGTCGATTTATAAGGAACACATTGTTTTGATATGCCTTAAATCTAAGGTTATCTTTGCTTCGTTCTAATAAAGGCAAGAGAGGGGCAATAATAGCAGTGTGGAAAGTAGTCTCCCTCCATCGTAAATCTCATCTCTGTGTCCGATTGCACCTTCTGTTTCAGTCATATGGGAACCTATTTAGATCAAAAGGCGAAGAAGTTGAAGGCAATCTAACAATGGCTCCATTATCACCAACTTATCCTTATTTAATTGTAATATATCGTAACTTTATCTGGATTTTCTTCGTTAATTATTGTTAGAAATTGTTATAATATATCATTTATAACGGCTTATTAAAATTATTTTCAAGAATTTTATGTATCAGGCAATTTCGAGTAGCGTAACTATAATGGATACAAATTTCCTTGTAACTATTAATATTATATTACTGTTTTTATAAAAATTGTATTACTACTGATATTACAGTCGAAAACGGACATCTGTCAAAAACGGACATCTCTAAACAGCGAACTTTTTATTGAATAAAAATGCATACAAAATAACCTCCAAACAATGGCCATTTTTCAACGTTCCGTGGCCGTTGTTCGAAGATTTGATCGTATTTACCTGATATGCTGGATTTTACTGCAATTAGTATTACAGCTGATAATACTATTTTCATGCAAGTCTCGTTACTGCTACAAGAAAGGAAGACCAGGAGCAAATTTAGGAGCCCGTAGTGGTTCCTACCATATAAATTAATGTTATTTTTACTAAAGAAATAAAATATTTAAGACTGCTTTTTATTAATAAAGAAACATTCTTCGTATTTCATTTGTTCAAAACGAAAAATAAAAAATGCCAAAAGGGCCCCTCTCTGTTTTCTTTTTCTGTCTCCATAGAACCTCTCAACGGCCATGATTACTGCTGTTATTTTCATAAAACTCTGCTAATAAAGTACAGTAAAACCTGCCTAAACGGAAAAAAAATTCTTCGGAACGGAGCGGTTATCTACGATTAATAATAATAATAAAAAACCTGTTCAAAACGGAAACCTGCCAAACCGGAAAAAATATTCGATACCGTGCGATTCCAGTTTACACAGCTTTAGGGAATTTCTGTGTTTCAGAATACAAAAAAATTACAATTTTATCACACAGAAACTATTCTTGAATTTCTCAGAAAATGCATACGTAAAAATCGAACCCCTGAAAAATACAAAAAAACAAAACCAAAAAAAAGGTGATTAGGTTGTCATCCATAACAAATTAAGATCGTTATTTCGATATTAAAACAGTTGATTTTCTTGATGGATTATTTATATTTCCACGAAATCTAACTAATTTTGATTTCGTTGTATCACTAATATTTTTCTATCAGAGAAATTTCTCCCTTTCCCTTTTCTCTTCCCCCTTTTCCAATTTCTCTACTTCTACCCAAAAATTATTCACGAAATATATGTCACGCCCAGTTTCCTGATCAATATCGAATGATATTCAACACACGTTTTAATATAGATTCAACTTCGTAGAACTGATTATCATAACTAAAAATAATTTTTTCCGGTTGATGGCCATTTTCTACAAATAAAAAAATAATAATAATAAAATAAAATAAATTCTCTAAACTTATATAAAATAACTAAAAAATTAAAATATAAAAAGTCTACGTTCTGTACGAACTTATAAAAAAAAAAAAATCTGTCCCCAACGCTTTAGAAACGTAATTTTCACGCTTTACGTCACAAAAATACGTCACAGACATATCAAGAAACGTTTGTGTAATAATTGCGCGCGCTTCAGATCCGATGTTGTCAGGCGACGTAACGTACACGTCACACAATTCGCTGGCGTAATCGACTTTAATTAATTAATCACGTTTCACGCCGTAACGTAAAACTTTGGTTTTTGAAAATATTTTTAAAATGATCTTCTTCTTGATTATTTTCTAATTTAAATAATAATTAATTTGTCTTCGAAGTATTAATTACATAATTTAAAACAAATACGGGAGGGAAGAGTGAGGGGATGAGTTCGAACGAGTTCGAAAGAATGATGCTTTTTTCGATATATTCTCTCCTCCATTGCCGTAAACAATGTGCAAGACTTGTTAAAAGTTCTTTATTTTTTCCAATTCTATCTTCAAAAGGGGGGTGAAAGCAAAGTTATTGATGTTAGAAAGTTGAAATCACGAGAAACCGATTATGATAACACGCTCGACGAAATCTGATCCTTTTCTGGAAAGTTGCCAGACGTTGCCATAGTGACACGCATTGCCATGGAGACGTTCTGCACTTGTATCTATCAGTCTCTTTCGAGCTTCGCTTCTCCTACTTCTCCTCCTCCTCCTCCTTCTCCTCCTGCTCTTCCTCCTCCTCCTTTGTCTGCGCTTTTTACTCTGCAAATTTGTATCCAAATATTGTCTAATTTTATTCTTATCGGATCTGTTATGCGAGAGAGAGAGAGAGAGAGAGAGAGAAAGTCGCATTTTTTTTTTCTTTGAATAAATTCGATAGATAATTTTACTTGTTCTGTGTAAGCGTTTTTAAGGTTATGTGTTCTTGGCTTGTTTAATTGTAAAACTATATTTAAAAAATATGGAAAATGTTGCTGAGATATTTGATAATAAATGTTGATGCTGTGAAGTTTGAGAATAATGCAGGGTAGTATGAAGACGATGTTAATAAATGTAGAAAATGATGCTGAAAACTGAAAACGTAATGCTGAGAATGCATGAAATGGTGCAGAATAGTATGAAAATGATACTAAGAAATATGATAATGTTGAAAAGTATAAAAGTAATGTCAAAAAACGAAAAAAAATGATGAAAATAATGGATAAGAAAGGATTCTCTTCATTGTAAAAGTATATGTAATAAGTATGATGATGCTGTTAGTTAAGATAGTTTTAATTACAAAGAGCAAATATTTATTGTGACATCGTCACAATGCTGGGTTGCAAGTTTTAATCATATTTTTAATTTATTTAATTTAAAATATATGCTTTCCGCCTCAAATTAGTGGTAGCTTGCCCCTGTACATCATACTTTTCCTTTAACAATAGAGTCGTGAGGTCATCTATTAACTGCTTTCAGGGGGAAATTTGAATTGAAATAACGTGACTTCCGGTTTGTATTGCAAGTTCATATATAATTATTCGAGGCCTCCTGCCTCTAATGTTTCCATATCTAGTCTCGGATTTTATCTATTTAACTCTATTCACGAGATTAAGGAAAGACGAGTCTACAAATTTTTCAAATTGCAGCCCAATTATATTAAATAACACAAAATTAAGTGTAAATGTGCTAACTTACGCTAACATAAAAATGATAGTATTTGTGAAAGATGATGTTGAAGAATGCAAAAAGGTGATAAATAGAGGAACATCATGATGAGAAGCAAGAAAAATGATGCAGAAATACGACAAATAATGATCAGGATTACGCCAGTCATGTTAAGAAATAAAAAAAAAAATAAACTCCGAAAGTATAAAAATGATGCTGAAAAATACCAGAAAAAAATGATACAAATAAGTACTGTACAGTTAATACCGAGTGTTGTAGAAGTGATGGTTATTAGAATCTTTTTTTGTAGTCAAAGATTCAAATTTAAGAAATATGAGAAATTTGAGAGAAAGAAAATAATATATTATGTATAATAATAACGATTTCAGTGTTATTCAACATGAATTTTAGTAGAATCATACTGAAAGAGTAAAACAATATAATTATTGGAGTTGTGCTACGGTTTAAAATTGAATTTATTATACTGAATAACATCTTAACTCGGTTATTTAACAGTAATTATACAAATTTAATGATCAGTATACGTATGATTATGCAAGTTTACTGATGAATATACTGCTGAGTATACTGATGAGTACATATGAATATACTCACGAGTGTATTGAGTAATATATTAATCATTAGATATGAAGATACTAATGAGTGTACTGTTGAATACTGAGCAAATATCATGTAAAGTACAGTACAGAACAGAACAGTATATAAAGTATAGTATAAAACAGTAGCATAGAGTGTAAGAAAGAATAATGCTGTAAACATCACAACAAACACTTCCATTTAACTTTAAACATTATTTGTGGCTTTAAAATATTTTTTTATACATTAAAAAAAATCTGTTCATTACAATTATATAGATTAATCTGTATAATTAGCAAGTTTTATTAATTTTATTTTTTACAGGTTAAAAAATTATTTTTAAGTGCCTTAGAGTGGTTTTTTTGCATAAATTATTTAATATCAGATATTGCTGCTGCCAGACTTACTTATGCTTTAAATTAATGGAAAGTCATTTTTTTAATCCTGTAAGTTTTTCATTTACAGCATAAAAAAATCATCATTTATTTGAAAAAAAATAATATTTTATTTGCGTTTAATTAAAAATTGTTACAATTAACCAATGAAAAAAGTAAAACTACAAGTTTTATTTTATCCTTTCGTGAAAGAACAATAATTATTCTTCCACGAACAATCAGAAATCTTATAGTAAGCTCTATTCTTATAGTAAGCTTTATTATTTACTTCCAAGAGGAAGTAAAGAATAAATAAATGTTATTTGTTACTTGATTTTAGTTTCTTTTTGATGCCAAAAACAAAAGTTTATTGTTTTCATTTTCGAGAATGTGTAGTGAAAAATAAATCCATTTTCTTTTTTCTCCTATTTTTTTCTTTGTCTGTTGCTCCTTTTTAAGTTATAAATTTTATAGCGTTGTGGTAAATTCTAAAATTGCAATAAGCATGTTAAATTTTTTTAACGATAAAAAAATATAAAAGTTTTTACTAATTCTTGGAAACATCATTATAGAAACAATGCATTTTTTTATATTATTGTCATTTGCAAGAAGTTTAATGCAGTAATGAGAAGTTGCTTTACCAATTTTTTGTATTATCCAAATACGTTTAAAATTACGTATAAAATTTGCTGTAATTGACTTAAAAGTATTAAAAATTTATTATTATAATTACGTACAAAATTATTATTTTGTCTTCTTAGTTGTCATCATCATCATTATCATATACAGAAACGACTGTATATGATAATGATGATGATGCAACGATATTGTTTTGTAGCAGCTCAAGATAAGAGCATATTGATTCTTCGAACTCCGGACGTCCTTTGACTTTCTTTCCTGTAATATAACAGGTAAATGATATATAATTATTATTTAAATTTAAAAAATACTTGAGAATTAATCTTAAATTTTATTTTATAAGTTTTACTTTTCCGACTGTTATAGAATATAACATAGTAATCAGTCAAATTTTCACTCCCCATTTTTACATTTCTCGACGTTTTGACACTTCACGAGTCTAAAAGTGCAAAAAAAAAAAAGAAAACTCGTTAGAAAATTGTGCATGAGGTTTAATTTGCAGTATATCTCAGGACTGCATGAACCAAAAATTTTGAAACTTGGCAATAATATTCCTGTATATAGGATGTTGATATTCTGAAATTTTAGTGGTTAAAGGTCAAGGGATTGAAGAGATAGGAGGGGTTCATATTACCTATCTCGAGGATCAGAATTAATGAAAATTTTATTCGTTATTTATATTTACTATTTTTCCAAAACCATCTCTACCCTGAAAATTAATCCTTTTGACTTTTTANGTTGTTTAATTAAATTTACCAACTTTTCTTAAAATATTTAATGTTTTATTGGTAAGTGTTATATTAAGAAGTAAAGTGTTGATAAAACTTAATTGTTTTTGTTGATTAATTGAAGTTTGGCGTTCGTATAAATGATAAAATAAGCTTTAGAAGAAGTAAAACTATCTTTAAAGGTTGTATAAGTATAGATGTAATTAAATTTTATACTGTAAATAGCACTTATAGAGTGTAATGTTTGTTGTAATTATGTGTATGCATGTATGTATTACAATAAATATACTGTAAATCGTGCGTTATTTATTATCTTAAACACCACTTAAGATGATAAATACATTAAAATTGTAAGCGAATTTTATATTTGTATACGAATTATTTACATCAATATTAGCTATACATTTATAGATACAACACTAAAGCATAAATTAGTATCTTATCAAGTCAAATCATATAAATAAAATTATATAAGATGAGAAACCAAGAACATCATGATAGAAAAAATTTTCTTAAAAAATTAATTTGTCTATCCAAATAAATTACTTGTTCAAAGCACTACTCTTTTGATGAAATTCATTGATTATAACGTTCCATTTACCTTTGAAACAGCAATTGGAAGGCTGTATTTTGAGATTGAAGTTAATATCATCCATGATTTTGTTATTTGGATAAGAATCTGATTGAAATCTTTATCCTCAGATTTATTTTTTTAAGGTCAGGCTTGATACGAGGTCAATTGGATATAGGGTATGATCCATTTTTTCAACTAGTCCATTTAATCAGTGTGCTATAGGTTAATGTATTGTGATGACGGAGTATTCTCAATCATTTCTTAATTCTGTAAAGATTTTTCTGTACTCTGAAGTCTTACTACTGTGTGGCTTGTTTTCCCTCACCAAAAATCATATTTTTGTAAGAACAGAGTAGCATTTTAAAATCTTTTTTGATCATATCAAACAATCAGCATATTTTAGAGTATCACTTTGCTGGAATCCTTGATGAGTATTGCTTAAACAGTGTTGAGATAAACAGCTCTTACACAGTTGAACAGACGTCGGTTCACATGGACTTGTTTAAACATATGACATTCGGAGCTTCAAATTAGTATCACAGCGGGTTCAAGTTATTGATATTCCTGTAGTAATGTCATCAGTCCCATTACTTTCAGAATACTTTACATATAAATATTATTGGTTTTAAAATAGTTTCATCAATATCCGGTTTCTAGAATTACGTATAAATTAAATGTATTTACATAATTACGTATAATAAAATAATTTTGATGTGCCTTTACGATTTAAGCCTTACATGAGGAAATATATTACTAAATTTTCAGAGCCCATAGTGTAAGTTTAAGTTTTTTATTCAATAGCTCAAAAATTTTTTAAAATTTTTACTTAAAAATTTCCATGTAAATTATTCTTGATTATATAAATTTTCAGATAAATAAAATTTCTGTTATATTTATAGCCTATAGAAAACAGTGGGATATCGATGTCGGTACTGTATATTCAATTTGCCAAAAAATATTGATTAAGTTTTTCAATATTGATATAAATAGATTGTTGTATACAGTATAGAGGAAAAGGTGGTATTATGGAACACTGCGGGTATTATGGAACCACCCCATTTCGAACTGATAATAAAGGCGAACCGTAGCGGATTGTGGCTGAACTGAACTAGGCAGACATCCATAGCAAGGGGAAAAACCCGTTTTACTTCAGTTAAACGGTTGTCCGTATTTAATCGGCAAGTTTGTTTTTTCAAAATTCGCAAGTTTTGAATGCTAAGTGAATTTAATTATTTTTAAAATATAAATCGTGTAGTTGTAGGTTCACTGGTGCATGTATTCCGTTCCAGAGACTTAGGTGTACATATTAATCTGTGTGATGTTCACGTTTTTTAAATTTTGGTCTTAACAGACATAAGTTAATTCAAGATGGCGATGCGGAAATACGGACCCCATTGGTGCTTTTACAGTAATATGGAACTCAACTCCTCCGAACTCTCTCTTTGCAAGCAGACAGTCGTCCGGAGCAATTTGTGAAAAAGACACTAGGTAGAAAGTCAATTCTTCCCGAGAATATCGAGAAAAAGCTGCTGGAATATATATTGTTGATGGAGGTCATATTTTTCTATTATAAAAGCATTTTTGCGATAAAATACATTGGAGTAAATAATTTTGTAATCATTTAATATTTTTTGTACTTTCCTATTTGTTTTTGGCTACATTAAAGCATTTTTTGAAAATATACAGTAAGGTTCCATATTACCACCCGATTTTCTCTAAGCCTACTTTCTGAATTTTTGTACGAAAGCCTTCAAAAACCATACTTATAGTTACACTAGCGAAAAATCCAATTAGGAACATTTAGTTTAATAGTTAGCAGTACTTTTCGCACAAAAAATGTGGGTGTAGTTATGATACCTTGTTTACAATTCACTATAATGTAATTGGGGTTCCATAATACCACATTCTCCTCTCTCTCTCTCTCTATATATATATATAGGCTAAATTAGAATAGCTGTCTGTTGCTGTCTGTTCTCTAAACATTTCTAAACTCTTTGATCGATCTGCACCAATTTTTCAAATTACTCTCTAGAATCCTGCGGAAAATATATACATTCCGCTGATTTGCGGAAAATACTCTGTGACTTTTGATTGTACAATAAAGTAAACCTTTTGACTAACTAGAATCCTAGAGATCCTGGGAGTAAATGAACCCTAATACGAGGAACTCTAGAGACTTTGTAAAGTCAATAGCCACATCGTGCCCATTACAAGCCAGGCCTGGCTTGTAATGAAGTCAATTTACATTGGATCGTTTCGTGATGAAATATGGAGTATATATCTAATTTGAACCTGAATTGCTCTCAGTAATAGGTTATAGATTGTGTGAAAGAAGGCACCTAGCATTAAGACCCTAAAGGCCTATAGACATACTGAGCAACAATCATGGTACTCAGTAGCAACTTTCTATCAGTTTACGTTATGGCTTAGGACCTCACATGTAAAGATCCTCTTCTTATAAATGTTTTTTTCTTTTTTAATCAGAAATAATGTTTGAGGACCCTCCTTACTGTTTCGCTTAGGAACTAGCTGAAAGTATCAATTGGATTGAATTGATAGAACAAGGTAACGCAGCACTTGAATGAGCTGACAAAGGGGTTATTTTATAATGGGAAACTGTAGTATGTAATGAGTAATTTGAATATAATAGTATTATCGTTTCCTCAAAAGTTATATTACTATGGACATGGCTCATCTAAAACTTCTTTTCTAGATATTATTACCACTTGATATTCAAATACACAACACTTTGTGCAATGGTGAATTGATCTATCTAGGCCCATTGAACGTATGAATTTAATGTGGATTTATTTTTAATTGGGGCCTCAGAGACCCCGAGAAAGCACTCTATGTATGAGATAAAAATGAGAAGATTCATTTCTTCTTCACTAACTAATAGAGCAATAGAAAATCCAAGTTCACTGGTATAATTAAATTCAATGCAGAGTAATTCGCCTACGTAAATAATAAAAGAATTTATTAATATTCATATATTAATACTAATAAATTTTACAGAAAATTACTTGAGAATGTTTAAATTAAGCAATAACTTTTCACATTTTTTCACCAATTTATCACATAAAATTAATTATCAAGAACAGATGGCTATTTATCAAACACGACCCTTTTGATAATTTATTAACAGAATAATATTTCAAAACTAACTATTAACAAATTATATTTGCTAAAATGTTTTAATAAATTACATAAAATATTTTATTTATTTATTTTTTAGTGAGGGGAAACGTAAAATTTAAATTGAAGATGGCGTTTTATATATTTTTTTCCCTCGAGATTGCTTGAGTTTTTTTTTTCTTTTTTTTCTTATTCTGGTGGTAAACACGTCACCGTGTCGTAATTTGTCACATTTTGAATGTACCGAGATCCTTCGTTGGTGACGTGAATGGACAGTCAAATTTATGATTGCTCCCGCACGTGATATGACTAGAAAAATTACTTTTAGTTCTAAAATATGCTCACAGATGGCGCGAATTGGTAATTGGATTATTTTTTTATTGTCTTATATAAAATATTATTTTGTAAATTAATATTAAGAATTTTTCAATTTTATCTTTAAAAATATTAAGATTTTTAATAATATAAACTTATTTTTAAAATATTTTTTTGAATTTTTTTCTATCTATCAATTTCTTTAAGTTAAAAGTTGATGTACTTGATGTACGTACAGTACTTAAGGAGGTTCATAAGCGATTATTCTCGTTCTCGTCTTTAATATAAACGCTGTAGTTGCTAGTTAAACCTAATTCAATACTTGTATAATGGAAGAATAGATTAATACGCTATTAAACGTTTTGGACGCTTTGTTTGCTTAATTTATCAAAGAGTTTCTGTACTCAACCGACTAAACACCTAAAGAATGACCCAAAAGTCAATGCTAAAGCACTCCCCGCATCACCTCCTCATCGCTTATATTCCCGTTAATCAACTTTAATCCCGGGTTAAACTACCGCTTGAATGATCCAATCCTCCACGAGTTTACAAATCAAGCTTCTGGTTATAAGTTTTAAAAATCAGAAAAATAATTGGTTGTTCTGATTTAATTCTGGGTATAGATCTTCGAAAACTGGTACGAAAACGCCCCATCCCTCCAAAGGCCCCCCAAATGTCTTTGGGGACGGAATGGGAGGAACTAGAGGGACATCGCGTGATTTCGGCGCCATATTGGGCGTTGGTAATGTCCCATTGTGAAAATAATATTATAACAGTAATAATTTAATATATATTATTTTATTATTAAACATACAATGTCGGGTCTTCTCCTTTTTTTTATGTTCCGATTCGTCACCCCTCCGTTGAAAAATCGTACCGAAAACTGCTGATTTCGTTAGTAATTAGCATAATTAATCCACAACGAAACCTCTGACAATTATACCTTTACTTATACTAGAAACAAAGCTTAAACTTTGCAATTATAGTTTGCATGCCTAAAGGGAATTCAGCACTTCACAGAACCATGACAAGTCAAGATTTATCGAAACTTTTGAGTCTTTTCCTCCCCTTCTTTTTTCCCTAACTTTCCCCGACATCAATAAAATCCGGCTTTCGTCTTTTCTCATTTTTTTTTCTTTATTTTTGTTTAACATTAATGACGTCTGTTCTGCGTGGAGCCTCTTGAAACTTTCACTTTGTAAATCCATAACTGGAGACCTTGCAAATGTGCAAATTTAATCACTTTACAAGCCAAAGGAAGAGTAAATTATCAACGAGTTTAACTCGTGTTATATCAATGAATTTATGCTTTTTTTTTTCTGGTTTTAAACCGCTCACCTACATTAAAATGTCAGCTCATTTGTGTGCAAAGTGGTCTTGTCTGAATACAATAATTATTATTATTTTGTTTTTTATTATAACCAGTTTCTTTGCGACATTTTTAAATATAGAAGATGGGAATATATTTGTTAAAAATTTTGTCGTGTTCGCTACGCTAATTTCAAATTTCTGCGTCATTTTTCTGAGAAATTTTTAATTTATGGTTTCGCGTCATTCTCTACTAATTTGCATGTTATAAAGTATCTTGCATGGAAAAAGTTTAGTGATTTATTTTCCTATAATATAAAGCAGTCGTTTCGGAATATTTTATGATTAANAAAAAGAGCTGCTGGAATATATATTGTTGATGGAGGTCATATTTTTCTATTATAAAAGCATTTTTGCGATGAAATACATTGGAGTAAATAATTTTGTAATCATTTAATATTTTTTGTACTTTCCTATTTGTTTTTGGCTACATTAAAGCATTTTTTGAAAATATACAGTAAGGTTCCATATTACCACCCGATTTTCTCTAAGCCTACTTTCTGAATTTTTGTACGAAAGCCTTCAAAAACCATACTTATAGTTACACTAGCGAAAAATCCAATTAGGAACATTTAGTTTAATAGTTAGCAGTACTTTTCGCACAAAAAATGTGGGTGTAGTTATGATACCTTGTTTACAATTCACTATAATGTAATTGGGGTTCCATAATACCACATTCTCCTCTCTCTCTCTCTCTATATATATATATAGGCTAAATTAGAATAGCTGTCTGTTGCTGTCTGTTCTCTAAACATTTCTAAACTCTTTGATCGATCTGCACCAATTTTTCAAATTACTCTCTAGAATCCTGCGGAAAATATATACATTCCGCTGATTTGCGGAAAATACTCTGTGACTTTTGATTGTACAATAAAGTAAACCTTTTGACTAACTAGAATCCTAGAGATCCTGGGAGTAAATGAACCCTAATACGAGGAACTCTAGAGACTTTGTAAAGTCAATAGCCACATCGTGCCCATTACAAGCCAGGCCTGGCTTGTAATGAAGTCAATTTACATTGGATCGTTTCGTGATGAAATATGGAGTATATATCTAATTTGAACCTGAATTGCTCTCAGTAATAGGTTATAGATTGTGTGAAAGAAGGCACCTAGCATTAAGACCCTAAAGGCCTATAGACATACTGAGCAACAATCATGGTACTCAGTAGCAACTTTCTATCAGTTTACGTTATGGCTTAGGACCTCACATGTAAAGATCCTCTTCTTATAAATGTTTTTTTCTTTTTTAATCAGAAATAATGTTTGAGGACCCTCCTTACTGTTTCGCTTAGGAACTAGCTGAAAGTATCAATTGGATTGAATTGATAGAACAAGGTAACGCAGCACTTGAATGAGCTGACAAAGGGGTTATTTTATAATGGGAAACTGTAGTATGTAATGAGTAATTTGAATATAATAGTATTATCGTTTCCTCAAAAGTTATATTACTATGGACATGGCTCATCTAAAACTTCTTTTCTAGATATTATTACCACTTGATATTCAAATACACAACACTTTGTGCAATGGTGAATTGATCTATCTAGGCCCATTGAACGTATGAATTTAATGTGGATTTATTTTTAATTGGGGCCTCAGAGACCCCGAGAAAGCACTCTATGTATGAGATAAAAATGAGAAGATTCATTTCTTCTTCACTAACTAATAGAGCAATAGAAAATCCAAGTTCACTGGTATAATTAAATTCAATGCAGAGTAATTCGCCTACGTAAATAATAAAAGAATTTATTAATATTCATATATTAATACTAATAAATTTTACAGAAAATTACTTGAGAATGTTTAAATTAAGCAATAACTTTTCACATTTTTTCACCAATTTATCACATAAAATTAATTATCAAGAACAGATGGCTATTTATCAAACACGACCCTTTTGATAATTTATTAACAGAATAATATTTCAAAACTAACTATTAACAAATTATATTTGCTAAAATGTTTTAATAAATTACATAAAATATTTTATTTATTTATTTTTTAGTGAGGGGAAACGTAAAATTTAAATTGAAGATGGCGTTTTATATATTTTTTTCCCTCGAGATTGCTTGAGTTTTTTTTTTCTTTTTTTTCTTATTCTGGTGGTAAACACGTCACCGTGTCGTAATTTGTCACATTTTGAATGTACCGAGATCCTTCGTTGGTGACGTGAATGGACAGTCAAATTTATGATTGCTCCCGCACGTGATATGACTAGAAAAATTACTTTTAGTTCTAAAATATGCTCACAGATGGCGCGAATTGGTAATTGGATTATTTTTTTATTGTCTTATATAAAATATTATTTTGTAAATTAATATTAAGAATTTTTCAATTTTATCTTTAAAAATATTAAGATTTTTAATAATATAAACTTATTTTTAAAATATTTTTTTGAATTTTTTTCTATCTATCAATTTCTTTAAGTTAAAAGTTGATGTACTTGATGTACGTACAGTACTTAAGGAGGTTCATAAGCGATTATTCTCGTTCTCGTCTTTAATATAAACGCTGTAGTTGCTAGTTAAACCTAATTCAATACTTGTATAATGGAAGAATAGATTAATACGCTATTAAACGTTTTGGACGCTTTGTTTGCTTAATTTATCAAAGAGTTTCTGTACTCAACCGACTAAACACCTAAAGAATGACCCAAAAGTCAATGCTAAAGCACTCCCCGCATCACCTCCTCATCGCTTATATTCCCGTTAATCAACTTTAATCCCGGGTTAAACTACCGCTTGAATGATCCAATCCTCCACGAGTTTACAAATCAAGCTTCTGGTTATAAGTTTTAAAAATCAGAAAAATAATTGGTTGTTCTGATTTAATTCTGGGTATAGATCTTCGAAAACTGGTACGAAAACGCCCCATCCCTCCAAAGGCCCCCCAAATGTCTTTGGGGACGGAATGGGAGGAACTAGAGGGACATCGCGTGATTTCGGCGCCATATTGGGCGTTGGTAATGTCCCATTGTGAAAATAATATTATAACAGTAATAATTTAATATATATTATTTTATTATTAAACATACAATGTCGGGTCTTCTCCTTTTTTTTATGTTCCGATTCGTCACCCCTCCGTTGAAAAATCGTACCGAAAACTGCTGATTTCGTTAGTAATTAGCATAATTAATCCACAACGAAACCTCTGACAATTATACCTTTACTTATACTAGAAACAAAGCTTAAACTTTGCAATTATAGTTTGCATGCCTAAAGGGAATTCAGCACTTCACAGAACCATGACAAGTCAAGATTTATCGAAACTTTTGAGTCTTTTCCTCCCCTTCTTTTTTCCCTAACTTTCCCCGACATCAATAAAATCCGGCTTTCGTCTTTTCTCATTTTTTTTTCTTTATTTTTGTTTAACATTAATGACGTCTGTTCTGCGTGGAGCCTCTTGAAACTTTCACTTTGTAAATCCATAACTGGAGACCTTGCAAATGTGCAAATTTAATCACTTTACAAGCCAAAGGAAGAGTAAATTATCAACGAGTTTAACTCGTGTTATATCAATGAATTTATGCTTTTTTTTTTCTGGTTTTAAACCGCTCACCTACATTAAAATGTCAGCTCATTTGTGTGCAAAGTGGTCTTGTCTGAATACAATAATTATTATTATTTTGTTTTTTATTATAACCAGTTTCTTTGCGACATTTTTAAATATAGAAGATGGGAATATATTTGTTAAAAATTTTGTCGTGTTCGCTACGCTAATTTCAAATTTCTGCGTCATTTTTCTGAGAAATTTTTAATTTATGGTTTCGCGTCATTCTCTACTAATTTGCATGTTATAAAGTATCTTGCATGGAAAAAGTTTAGTGATTTATTTTCCTATAATATAAAGCAGTCGTTTCGGAATATTTTATGATTAAAAATGATTGAAAATTCATGGACGTATATGGTAAGAATATATAAATTTTATTAATTTTTAAATATTGCAATTTATTTACAATTGTAATCATGTGACGAGCATGTTTTGAATATTTTCCCATTTTTTGTGATTAAAAAAAGCAATTTTTTTCCTTATTTTATGATTAAAATAAGATAGTTTATTAAATTTCGTATTCTGTTCTTGAAGCATAAATAATAAAAATTTTTCAAGTGTACAAAAAATATTCATGAAAGACATCAACTTTGTTAAAATTACAATAATAAAAAAAACTACTCGAATATTTTGTTTCCTAATTATTTTTAAATGGTTGATTTAATTTGATTATAGAAATATTTTAATATATAATTTATTTATAAATAAAATCTATGTTAAATAAATAATTTACGCTACTAAAAAGTAATTATTTAATTTTAATTCTTATAATATTAATCATTTAAATTGCAATACTAATAATCTGTGTATAGTGCGGAATTAATTAAGTATTTTGCAAATCTCCACGTTTTTACAGTAAATTGTAAGCCGTGCAACATTTTCTAACTCTGTAGTAAACTGTATTACTATGCAAAGTTCTGCATTAAATTGCATGCAACTCAAAATTATATAATTCAGACTGAGTTCTATGGAAAATCTGTAGTTTTCTATTCAATTGTATGCTGTGCAAATTGTGCAAAATCTATATTTCTGTGCTAGACTAAATGTTGCGTAAGATCTGTAATTTTGCAATAAACTGTATACTGAGCAAGATTTGCAGTTTTGCAATAAACTGTATACTGTACTGTATAAGAATCTGTATCTATGCCATGAGCAAAATTTATGACTGTATAGAAAACCATTACAACACAAAATCTGTTGTATTGTAATACTTCTCTACGATTAAACAACATTTTTCTAAGTTGCTAGATGATTTTATTACATTTTAAACACTTAAAAATTTCTTAAATAATTTCTTTTCCTCGTCAGAAGGTCGTAGGATAAAATGCAGATAATTTAAATTATGATAATTTATTGTTAATCACCATTGTTCTGTCTGAAAGCAAATAACATTAATATTTCTGTTTAAAATGTCTTCTAAAAGTATTGATGTAATTAAATCGCGGAACGAAAACTATAATTCCTTAAAGCAATTTTCGAGAGAGACTCATTTTCTTGATAATCGATACAGCAAACAGTATAATCGCTACAGAAATACGAAAAAGTAAAAAGAAAAGAGGGGGGAAAAAATAGTAACTTATTCTGTTTTAAAATTCAATAACAGACTGCAAAATTCAATTAGATTATCTCATAAAATATGAGGCTATAAATTATCATATTCATGAGTAATTAATGATAGAGACTACACTTCATCCACACTGTGTTGGTTCAATACTAAATTATCTTTTATTAAAAATATATATCTTTACACATCTATATATATGCAAACCTTCGTACGTATAAATCCGGATAATTATATAATAAATATAGTGACGAGAAGCTTTATGGTTTAAAACGATTCCAGAAATCTCATTTTCCTACTATCACATTCAATATTTTATCCTGGGAAAAAATAAAATAAATATATAGTATATGCGGGTATTGCATAAAAGATGTTACATTAGAAATGCACGTCATTCTCTCGATTCCCTCAGAAAGAGCAACATTATTGCTTTGCCAGATTACTCCATTGTGGAGAAGAAAGAAAATACATTAACAGGTAGAAGAGAGTTAGCCGTGTCTGAGATCGATTATCGGAAATGCGCATGCTCCATGGGAAATGGCACTTTATTAGACTCATCCGCAGACACCGATGAAATCACCTCTGACTTGTTTTTACACTTTGTTCACATCCGCCTGGGCGCGAAGCAGGTGAAAAGCCGTTCGGGCCCGCCAGGCATAAATACCGGCGTCTGAAGGTGAGAGTAGGGAGTTCGTCGACAAGGTTACGGGACAGTTTGCCATCTCTCCCGTCGAGGGCCCATGTTTTTTTTTTTTTTTTTTTCCTTTCTTCTTAACGATCCCGCTCTGTATGCATGCCGCCGCCTCCCTGACCTCTTTTTCCATTTTCTCCCGCGGGGGGGCGTGACTGGAGTCGCTGCCGTCTTGCTCAAACGCGTGCATCACATCGTGTCAGTTGCAGCGCGAGATGTCCATTTCGGTTGTCGATTACACGGAAAACACGTGTTTCGTCTCTCGTTTGATGCGATAACTTTGTACCAATTCGGGTCTTTTATTTTTTTTTTAATGCAATCATTTTAAAAATATATATATTTTTAAAAATTTATCATTAAAAATATTCAATTTTTTTTTTTACTTTTTAATGCGAGTTTTTGTAATTGGCAATTAAAACATAAAGTTGTCAATTACAGAAAGCACATGTTTTGCTTATTAGTGAAACGTTTTCGATTTCAATTATTATTATTTTAATATATACTTGGTCCATTTCTTTCTGAATATTTTAAATTTGAAATGGAGATATTCACTTGGTCGAAATGCATGGAAATTATTGAAATTGATTTCTTTTTCTATTTTTAAATTTAAAAAAATTATGTCGATTTCATTTCTGGGTTGTTCATTTCAGTCATCATTTACACAAAACACGTGGCTAGAATAAATTTGATTTCGAAGGTAATTTTTTTATTGTTATTAGATTATTAACGTTATTTTTTTTTAAATGTAAATCCAATTATTTCTGTTAATCATGTAATTGCTTATATTTTACAGTAACGCTTTTAAAATTAATATATGATAATTTTTTTTTATACAGTACAAGCGTGTTTGTATTTACTTGTCAATTATACAAATACATGTTTTGTTTATGATAGATTATACTTTTTGACTACTTTTATGTGTGCCTGAAGGCGTATATATTTTTTACTAAATAAATAAATTTTATTCTAATTGCCTTTAATATTTGAAAGAGCTTATTTTTCAATTATTTAATTTAAAAAATTTTTAAACTATAATCCAATTGAGAACTTAATATTTTCTATACTTTAACATTCAGTACTTTTACTTTATCGTCCGGCATTTTTATATAAAAGCTTTTAAACATATTAACTTGTTGAAATTAATAGTTGGTCTCATCTTTTAACTACTGTTTATATCTAGATTATAATTTAAAAGAAAAATAATAATAATAATATCCGGTCTACCAAGAGCACTTTTATTGTTAGAAGAACTCCTATTATCATTTTAAATTCATTTACAGGTAACTCACCTATAAAAACATTTAGAAAGAAAAAAAAGAGAGAACCTTTATGCTGTAGAAGAAAATTGGTATGAAATTTTCCGCCCTTGGCAACTTCAAAGGGTTTCTCTTCATTAAAAGTGGACTACTTACCTGTCACGTAACCTGTATGGCCCTCGAAACATTTTTAAATTGTCAATCTAGCTTGGTATTTTAAAATTCTCTACAAAACTTAAGAAGTCGAGCAAAACTTATTAAATGCAAGCAGTAATAGATAAAGAATTAAATCCAGTAACGTCTTACTTAATTCAAAAAGTTTTTAATCTTTCTAAACTATGAGAAAGTGGCATGCTATGTTTCTTAAACACTTAAATAACCAGTTACGTCTGAATGATAAATAACAATCAGATTTTAAACAATGCTATGAATAAACTATTAAATCACCGACTTAAAACACAGAACAGAGTAAAGAAATTTGAATTCTAAAAAAAAAGTTCATATTGTTTGTATTAATAATTAAATTTAAGAATTATAAATAATTAAAACTGAGGGTGGTTTAACTAAATAGTTATATAAATTGCTAATAGATGGCGTCACATAAAAACAATTAGTTTGCTGTAGGTATTAAAGATGTCTTTCTCAAAATGCGCCTGGCATTAGACGAATTATTCTATAATAATAAGTTTCTTCGAGCATACAAGATTATTATTAACTGCTATAATCATAAAAATACGTTTTGTTTCTATCTTACAACAATACTCATCGTAATATTACATGTTCTATCGATAATCTAGATTAAGTACAATTTTCTGAAAGCATGAACATCCCATTTCGATCAAATACAAAACAGCAATCGTGTCATTACTTTCATCGGTACTCACGGAACCACACTTAACCATTAGAGGTTATCTAGGATATTTTCTGGCTAGTAACTCTTTACGCAAGTATTCAGCCTCTGTTGGTTGTCACAGAATACTTCTTCAGTCCAGTCACGCTCAAGACGGACTGCCACATCCTGTATCTCCCCCTTTTGGGGACCTTGAACTCTCCATGAGTCCGTGAAATATCAATCACATACCAACTCCACCTCGAAGTGGTAGAGCTGTCAGTAGTTCGAGCCTGATCACAATAGAAGTTGAAAAAACTCACCTGATAAGCTCCTTTACCTAATTAGCATATATAGGCGGGTTAATATTGACTTTGCTAATTACATTATTATAGCACTTAATTTGTAAATATCTTTTTTTCCTAACTTAGAACCCGCAAGTCATTTATATTAATGGGAATAATCGGTGTTGTAGTATTTAACATATTAACAAGCTTGAATTTCGGTCGCTAAATTTCGATAGTTGAACGCAATTAATTTTCTATATCACTGAATTTATTCAAATGAACCGAATGATATTAATATATATAACAGATCATTCGCTGTGTAAAATCATTAAACATGATCAATTTTTATTATTTATGAAAGCTCAATGAATGATTTTGCTGTAGAATAATAATTATGCATAATGATACATCACAGTAACAGGTATCGCTACTTCATCGTTGTAGAAACTATTTTTTTTTTTATGTATGTTGTTCTCATTAAGCTACATCCCGACTGTTAGAAACCACGTTAACCCCTTCAGACTTAAGTTGGCTGCCGTAATTTATGAAGTTTTGAGGCTACCTTCTCATAAAAATTAATTAGGTGATTACTCAATAAGGGGCTGCTCATCTCACCGACAACAAACGGCGTATCTGTAATTAAACATTAGAACAATTATTCACCGAAACTTTTTCCCATCACTGTCACTGACATAGCAGTGACGTATGTCTCCTTGGCAACCGGGTATCAAGGCTTCGGGGTCGGCATACCTGAGCGGACAGGTAACTCTGTTTTTCTTTCACTCACCTGTCTCGGACTGTCCTGGTATAGGTATTTGTTCTCACCTAGTCAGGTGCAGGTGGATGATGCTGGGCTAGCTTCGACATTCCAGTTGCCGAGGGAGAGGCCTGTTTTTCTGCTTCGCATCATTACAGTATGTCAAACACCCCCTTTGGAACGAGTTATGAGCATCCTGCTCGTCTTGTAGAGGTTTGTTACTTTTCCTAAAGAATGAACTTCTTGCTGGGAGGTTTGCAGGAAGTTTTGATAAACGACGATGCTTGAATATCGGAATTCAACTCCGTTCTTTGAATTATCGATTTTTATCAGGATTATCGTGTTTTTTTTTTTTTTATTGATAAAAGTATTCTAATACAGCACTGAGTTATACAAATTTAAAAAGTGCAGCACGTCTTTGTAATGCAGAAATTCACTAATTATATCTGTAAACTGTTTTAAATAAATATAAAATAAATATTCTAACTATAATAGAAATTAATTTCCCTTAACAAATAAACAAAATTTTAAATAATAAGTACGAAAAGATAATTCTTAAATTACACACCCTTAATATATTAAACAATAATGACATTAAATAAAAGTTAGTAAGCGAGTAACGCCTTTTGCTAAATGCAGTTTTGTATCTTAATTTCGTATTCAAATCAAAATAGATCAACAATGATGTAAACTCACAACAATTACAACCTGATTTGGGAGGACAATGCTTTCTGGCTTAGAGCCAGAATCCTCTAGAAAACTGGCGCCAAGCCAATATCATGCAGTTTTTTCCCCTATATTTTTGTTATTATTTTTTGGTGTTGAAAATTTTAAATTTTACTAATAAAGGATGCAGTATCATTCTTTACTCTTAACTGTAATCAGCATCAAAAGTGATGGATATGCCAATGGTCAGAGCGCATGACGTCATCATCTACCCTTTCACAATTGGTTATGACATATCCATTTATTTTTCACATCGGGAATTTAAAGCACATTTAAATATGCTTAAACCGTGTACGTAGTCTAGTTTGGCAGGTTTTAAACACTTACGAATGCTTAAATACATTCATTTTCTATAATAAAATCGCTTTAAAAACGATTAAAACGTGAAGTAGAATCATATAAGTTCGTTTTTACAAGTTATAACAAAAATTATTTTTTATCGATTTAATTAAAAGTTTTAGAAAATTTTATTAAGTAATTCTATGGTAAATGAGTTTATGCGTGTCATTCATGCAAAATTTAAGTAAAATTTTATTCATTTATAAAGTGCTGATGCTATGTACAATTAGAGGTTATCTAGGATATTTTCTGGCTAGTAACTCTTTACGCAAGTATTCAGCCTCTGTTGGTTGTCACAGAATACTTCTTCAGTCCNTAAACTTATTTTTAAAATATTTTTTTGAATTTTTTTCTATCTATCAATTTCTTTAAGTTAAAAGTTGATGTACTTGATGTACGTACAGTACTTAAGGAGGTTCATAAGCGATTATTCTCGTTCTCGTCTTTAATATAAACGCTGTAGTTGCTAGTTAAACCTAATTCAATACTTGTATAATGGAAGAATAGATTAATACGCTATTAAACGTTTTGGACGCTTTGTTTGCTTAATTTATCAAAGAGTTTCTGTACTCAACCGACTAAACACCTAAAGAATGACCCAAAAGTCAATGCTAAAGCACTCCCCGCATCACCTCCTCATCGCTTATATTCCCGTTAATCAACTTTAATCCCGGGTTAAACTACCGCTTGAATGATCCAATCCTCCACGAGTTTACAAATCAAGCTTCTGGTTATAAGTTTTAAAAATCAGAAAAATAATTGGTTGTTCTGATTTAATTCTGGGTATAGATCTTCGAAAACTGGTACGAAAACGCCCCATCCCTCCAAAGGCCCCCCAAATGTCTTTGGGGACGGAATGGGAGGAACTAGAGGGACATCGCGTGATTTCGGCGCCATATTGGGCGTTGGTAATGTCCCATTGTGAAAATAATATTATAACAGTAATAATTTAATATATATTATTTTATTATTAAACATACAATGTCGGGTCTTCGCCTTTTTTTTATGTTCCGATTCGTCACCCCCTCCGTTGAAAAATCGTACCGAAAACTGCTGATTTCGTTAGTAATTAGCATAATTAATCCACAACGAAACCTTTGACAATTATACCTTTACTTATACTAGAAACAAAGCTTAAACTTTGCAATTATAGTTTGCATGCCTAAAGGGAATTCAGCACTTCACAGAACCATGACAAGTCAAGATTTATCGAAACTTTTGAGTCTTTTCCTCCCCTTCTTTTTTCCCTAACTTTCCCCGACATCAATAAAATCCGGCTTTCGTCTTTTCTCATTTTTTTTTCTTTATTTTTGTTTAACATTAATGACGTCTGTTCTGCGTGGAGCCCCTTGAAACTTTCACTTTGTAAATCCATAACTGGAGACCTTGCAAATGTGCAAATTTAATCACTTTACAAGCCAAAGGAAGAGTAAATTATCAACGAGTTTAACTCGTGTTATATCAATGAATTTATGCTTTTTTTTTTCTGGTTTTAAACCGCTCACCTACATTAAAATGTCAGCTCATTTGTGTGCAAAGTGGTCTTGTCTGAATACAATAATTATTATTATTTTGTTTTTTATTATAACCAGTTTCTTTGCGACATTTTTAAATATAGAAGATGGGAATATATTTGTTAAAAATTTTGTCGTGTTCGCTACGCTAATTTCAAATTTCTGCGTCATTTTTCTGAGAAATTTTTAATTTATGGTTTCGCGTCATTCTCTACTAATTTGCATGTTATAAAGTATCTTGCATGGAAAAAGTTTAGTGATTTATTTTCCTATAATATAAAGCAGTCGTTTCGGAATATTTTATGATTAAAAATGATTGAAAATTCATGGACGTATATGGTAAGAATATATAAATTTTATTAATTTTTAAATATTGCAATTTATTTACAATTGTAATCATGTGACGAGCATGTTTTGAATATTTTCCCATTTTTTGTGATTAAAAAAAGCAATTTTTTTCCTTATTTTATGATTAAAATAAGATAGTTTATTAAATTTCGTATTCTGTTCTTGAAGCATAAATAATAAAAATTTTTCAAGTGTACAAAAAATATTCATGAAAGACATCAACTTTGTTAAAATTACAATAATAAAAAAAACTACTCGAATATTTTGTTTCCTAATTATTTTTAAATGGTTGATTTAATTTGATTATAGAAATATTTTAATATATAATTTATTTATAAATAAAATCTATGTTAAATAAATAATTTACGCTACTAAAAAGTAATTATTTAATTTTAATTCTTATAATATTAATCATTTAAATTGCAATACTAATAATCTGTGTATAGTGCGGAATTAATTAAGTATTTTGCAAATCTCCACGTTTTTACAGTAAATTGTAAGCCGTGCAACATTTTCTAACTCTGTAGTAAACTGTATTACTATGCAAAGTTCTGCATTAAATTGCATGCAACTCAAAATTATATAATTCAGACTGAGTTCTATGGAAAATCTGTAGTTTTCTATTCAATTGTATGCTGTGCAAATTGTGCAAAATCTATATTTCTGTGCTAGACTAAATGTTGCGTAAGATCTGTAATTTTGCAATAAACTGTATACTGAGCAAGATTTGCAGTTTTGCAATAAACTGTATACTGTACTGTATAAGAATCTGTATCTATGCCATGAGCAAAATTTATGACTGTATAGAAAACCATTACAACACAAAATCTGTTGTATTGTAATACTTCTCTACGATTAAACAACATTTTTCTAAGTTGCTAGATGATTTTATTACATTTTAAACACTTAAAAATTTCTTAAATAATTTCTTTTCCTCGTCAGAAGGTCGTAGGATAAAATGCAGATAATTTAAATTATGATAATTTATTGTTAATCACCATTGTTCTGTCTGAAAGCAAATAACATTAATATTTCTGTTTAAAATGTCTTCTAAAAGTATTGATGTAATTAAATCGCGGAACGAAAACTATAATTCCTTAAAGCAATTTTCGAGAGAGACTCATTTTCTTGATAATCGATACAGCAAACAGTATAATCGCTACAGAAATACGAAAAAGTAAAAAGAAAAGAGGGGGGAAAAAATAGTAACTTATTCTGTTTTAAAATTCAATAACAGACTGCAAAATTCAATTAGATTATCTCATAAAATATGAGGCTATAAATTATCATATTCATGAGTAATTAATGATAGAGACTACACTTCATCCACACTGTGTTGGTTCAATACTAAATTATCTTTTATTAAAAATATATATCTTTACACATCTATATATATGCAAACCTTCGTACGTATAAATCCGGATAATTATATAATAAATATAGTGACGAGAAGCTTTATGGTTTAAAACGATTCCAGAAATCTCATTTTCCTACTATCACATTCAATATTTTATCCTGGGAAAAAATAAAATAAATATATAGTATATGCGGGTATTGCATAAAAGATGTTACATTAGAAATGCACGTCATTCTCTCGATTCCCTCAGAAAGAGCAACATTATTGCTTTGCCAGATTACTCCATTGTGGAGAAGAAAGAAAATACATTAACAGGTAGAAGAGAGTTAGCCGTGTCTGAGATCGATTATCGGAAATGCGCATGCTCCATGGGAAATGGCACTTTATTAGACTCATCCGCAGACACCGATGAAATCACCTCTGACTTGTTTTTACACTTTGTTCACATCCGCCTGGGCGCGAAGCAGGTGAAAAGCCGTTCGGGCCCGCCAGGCATAAATACCGGCGTCTGAAGGTGAGAGTAGGGAGTTCGTCGACAAGGTTACGGGACAGTTTGCCATCTCTCCCGTCGAGGGCCCATGTTTTTTTTTTTTTTTTTTTCCTTTCTTCTTAACGATCCCGCTCTGTATGCATGCCGCCGCCTCCCTGACCNGAAGTTATTTGACATTAAAAGTTGTTTCATTTGTCCTCCTCTTCCACATTTCAGTTTGAAAATACAATTTTCATTGATATTCTAGCGTAAATTTTCCAACTTCTATTCTCTCTAAACTATTAAACTTTAATTTTTTAGATTTGTTTATTGCTTTTGTTTGTATAAAATTGTATTTTCGATGGTTTCAAATCGGAAAAAATAAAGAAATGGCCACTTGGTTGAGTACCGTTGCACAATGTTGATTGGCGCATTGTCTCACTGATATTTCCAGTTATGCACCAATACATTCTCTAAATGGTAATTTTCGGCATTCATACACCATTGGAAAATACAATATTGGCTCTTCTTTTCTAACCAAATCTACTCCTAAACCTATTTATACAATCTTCTCCACGCTGCTATTTGTAGAACAGTTCCATTTCTTTCGAAAAATATCGTGCCACTTGTATTTTCCATCCATCAGGACCATCCAGATTGAACTTTTTCTCATCACCGAATGCAACTTTTTCTCATTCATGTTCCATGATATATATATATTTTTTTTCTTATGTGTAGCATAGATTCTACTATTCTTATAAAAAATTGCATAACTATAATGATTTGACTCTTTAATCAATATAAATAGTAAAATATTAATTACCGTATTTATCTTCTATTTTCATTTTATTAAACTAAAAAAAATGGTAATTAAGTTAAATATAATTAATTTTTAACACGAGAACTTTTATTTTATTTATTTATCATTTTATTTGATTGTTAAAATTTTTATTTAAAAAATTATTTTGCTTATAATAATTGAAACACGCAATTTTTAAACGTATTTTCAATGCGATTATTGCAACATACGCAACTTTTACGCACAATTTGCACGTGGTTATTGAAATATACACAACTTTTAATTTCTGTATAAAATAAAACACGTGTGTAAGAGACTTATTATTTTTTTAAAAGAATAAATGTCAAGATTTTAATTGACAATTTTTTCAAGTGTCTTAAATATAATTTGATTAGTTTTGAGACAAAGTCTATTATGCTTTTTATTAGTTAATATTGTTTATCATCATAACTATATATTTAACAAACTTAACGTATGAAAATCATTTTAATGCCAAAAATTCGATATATTGAAGAATGGTAATAAAACGTATTGATTTTCACAGGAAATCAGTGCCGGAAACGGAAATGATTAGTAAGCTTATTATGACTTATTTATATTCTCTGTTTTGCAACCTATTCACGTATTCTTTTACATTTTTAAAATAATTTAAATATTCTTAACATTATAAATTATTTAATTTTAATATTCACAATTTAGTGTTTGCTGTCAAGAGAATCGCATCAATGTCATTTTCGTATTTGCCATGCAGCACATCACTTTGCATTCACGTTTACACGTCTAAATCATATCATGTTTCATTGAGGCGTATTATAGAAAAGATAATATGCTAGCTATATTAGAATTTTACTGCATTTTTTTAAATGATTAATTTTACACATTTTTTTTAAGTATTTGATTATTGAAAGTTAAATTGGTTATGTTTCGGTTATAATTTTAAAATTATTTTTGAGATTTACACAATTTTTACTACATTTTTTATTTAATTGTTGAAATTTACNAAATAATAATAATAATATCCGGTCTACCAAGAGCACTTTTATTGTTAGAAGAACTCCTATTATCATTTTAAATTCATTTACAGGTAACTCACCTATAAAAACATTTAGAAAGAAAAAAAAGAGAGAACCTTTATGCTGTAGAAGAAAATTGGTATGAAATTTTCCGCCCTTGGCAACTTCAAAGGGTTTCTCTTCATTAAAAGTGGACTACTTACCTGTCACGTAACCTGTATGGCCCTCGAAACATTTTTAAATTGTCAATCTAGCTTGGTATTTTAAAATTCTCTACAAAACTTAAGAAGTCGAGCAAAACTTATTAAATGCAAGCAGTAATAGATAAAGAATTAAATCCAGTAACGTCTTACTTAATTCAAAAAGTTTTTAATCTTTCTAAACTATGAGAAAGTGGCATGCTATGTTTCTTAAACACTTAAATAACCAGTTACGTCTGAATGATAAATAACAATCAGATTTTAAACAATGCTATGAATAAACTATTAAATCACCGACTTAAAACACAGAACAGAGTAAAGAAATTTGAATTCTAAAAAAAAAGTTCATATTGTTTGTATTAATAATTAAATTTAAGAATTATAAATAATTAAAACTGAGGGTGGTTTAACTAAATAGTTATATAAATTGCTAATAGATGGCGTCACATAAAAACAATTAGTTTGCTGTAGGTATTAAAGATGTCTTTCTCAAAATGCGCCTGGCATTAGACGAATTATTCTATAATAATAAGTTTCTTCGAGCATACAAGATTATTATTAACTGCTATAATCATAAAAATACGTTTTGTTTCTATCTTACAACAATACTCATCGTAATATTACATGTTCTATCGATAATCTAGATTAAGTACAATTTTCTGAAAGCATGAACATCCCATTTCGATCAAATACAAAACAGCAATCGTGTCATTACTTTCATCGGTACTCACGGAACCACACTTAACCATTAGAGGTTATCTAGGATATTTTCTGGCTAGTAACTCTTTACGCAAGTATTCAGCCTCTGTTGGTTGTCACAGAATACTTCTTCAGTCCAGTCACGCTCAAGACGGACTGCCACATCCTGTATCTCCCCCTTTTGGGGACCTTGAACTCTCCATGAGTCCGTGAAATATCAATCACATACCAACTCCACCTCGAAGTGGTAGAGCTGTCAGTAGTTCGAGCCTGATCACAATAGAAGTTGAAAAAACTCACCTGATAAGCTCCTTTACCTAATTAGCATATATAGGCGGGTTAATATTGACTTTGCTAATTACATTATTATAGCACTTAATTTGTAAATATCTTTTTTTCCTAACTTAGAACCCGCAAGTCATTTATATTAATGGGAATAATCGGTGTTGTAGTATTTAACATATTAACAAGCTTGAATTTCGGTCGCTAAATTTCGATAGTTGAACGCAATTAATTTTCTATATCACTGAATTTATTCAAATGAACCGAATGATATTAATATATATAACAGATCATTCGCTGTGTAAAATCATTAAACATGATCAATTTTTATTATTTATGAAAGCTCAATGAATGATTTTGCTGTAGAATAATAAT
Source organism: Centruroides sculpturatus (assembly GCF_000671375.1). Lineage (NCBI taxonomy): Eukaryota > Metazoa > Arthropoda > Arachnida > Scorpiones > Buthidae > Centruroides > Centruroides sculpturatus. Next base: position 487,516 of record NW_019384426.1, on the reverse strand, counting down.
TATGCATAATGATACATCACAGTAACAGGTATCGCTACTTCATCGTTGTAGAAACTATTTTTTTTTTTTTATGTATGTTGTTCTCATTAAGCTACATCCCGACTGTTAGAAACCACGTTAACCCCTTCAGACTTAAGTTGGCTGCCGTAATTTATGAAGTTTTGAGGCTACCTTCTCATAAAAATTAATTAGGTGATTACTCAATAAGGGGCTGCTCATCTCACCGACAACAAACGGCGTATCTGTAATTAAACATTAGAACAATTATTCACCGAAACTTTTTCCCATCACTGTCACTGACATAGCAGTGACGTATGTCTCCTTGGCAACCGGGTATCAAGGCTTCGGGGTCGGCATACCTGAGCGGACAGGTAACTCTGTTTTTCTTTCACTCACCTGTCTCGGACTGTCCTGGTATAGGTATTTGTTCTCACCTAGTCAGGTGCAGGTGGATGATGCTGGGCTAGCTTCGACATTCCAGTTGCCGAGGGAGAGGCCTGTTTTTCTGCTTCGCATCATTACAGTATGTCAAACACCCCCTTTGGAACGAGTTATGAGCATCCTGCTCGTCTTGTAGAGGTTTGTTACTTTTCCTAAAGAATGAACTTCTTGCTGGGAGGTTTGCAGGAAGTTTTGATAAACGACGATGCTTGAATATCGGAATTCAACTCCGTTCTTTGAATTATCGATTTTTATCAGGATTATCGTGTTTTTTTTTTTTTTATTGATAAAAGTATTCTAATACAGCACTGAGTTATACAAATTTAAAAAGTGCAGCACGTCTTTGTAATGCAGAAATTCACTAATTATATCTGTAAACTGTTTTAAATAAATATAAAATAAATATTCTAACTATAATAGAAATTAATTTCCCTTAACAAATAAACAAAATTTTAAATAATAAGTACGAAAAGATAATTCTTAAATTACACACCCTTAATATATTAAACAATAATGACATTAAATAAAAGTTAGTAAGCGAGTAACGCCTTTTGCTAAATGCAGTTTTGTATCTTAATTTCGTATTCAAATCAAAATAGATCAACAATGATGTAAACTCACAACAATTACAACCTGATTTGGGAGGACAATGCTTTCTGGCTTAGAGCCAGAATCCTCTAGAAAACTGGCGCCAAGCCAATATCATGCAGTTTTTTCCCCTATATTTTTGTTATTATTTTTTGGTGTTGAAAATTTTAAATTTTACTAATAAAGGATGCAGTATCATTCTTTACTCTTAACTGTAATCAGCATCAAAAGTGATGGATATGCCAATGGTCAGAGCGCATGACGTCATCATCTACCCTTTCACAATTGGTTATGACATATCCATTTATTTTTCACATCGGGAATTTAAAGCACATTTAAATATGCTTAAACCGTGTACGTAGTCTAGTTTGGCAGGTTTTAAACACTTACGAATGCTTAAATACATTCATTTTCTATAATAAAATCGCTTTAAAAACGATTAAAACGTGAAGTAGAATCATATAAGTTCGTTTTTACAAGTTATAACAAAAATTATTTTTTATCGATTTAATTAAAAGTTTTAGAAAATTTTATTAAGTAATTCTATGGTAAATGAGTTTATGCGTGTCATTCATGCAAAATTTAAGTAAAATTTTATTCATTTATAAAGTGCTGATGCTATGTACAGTACACGCTAATCAATTGTTAGGGGATTAAAGACCTTTGAGTGCTTAAAAAATACTTTTGACTTTATTTCATATTACTAATAAATTATTTATCATATATATAACTTCATTTAATATAATAAAATCATATAAAAGTTAATTTTTACAAGAAAATAAAAAAAAATAGTTTTTATCAATTCAACTAAATTTAATAGAATTTTATTAAGTAAATCTATGGTAAATGAGTTTCTGCTTGCTATTCGTGCAAAATTTATATAAAATCTTATTAAATTATAAAATATTAATGCCATAAGTGCGCTAGTTTATTGTAAGACGCGTAAATATTAATGAGTTTTTTATACTTTGATTTTGTTTTATATTAAAATAAAATTATTTATCATAAAATATAAGTCTCATCACAAATATAAGTCCATTTTAGTCTATAAACTTCGCTTAGAGGTAAAATTAGCCCATATAATTAATTCAGATCTGCAAGTGAAAGTTTTATGATAAATTAATTTGCATACGGGTGTTTAAAGTTAAAATATTAATATAATATTTTGTAATGCTTTGTTAAAAATAATTAATTAATTAATTAATGTCCCGATAAGAAGAAACTAATTTTATTTCTGTGGTAGGAATTCCCAAGTGAGAAATAAGACCATTGGTTATTGACAGATGACATTCGATCACGTCACGTTAGTGAGACGTAATGGATATCATCAATCACTATTGGTTAATAAGTGTGATTTTTTTCCGTTATGTCATAATATTATTAAATCATAAATTAAATAAAATTAATTTTAAACTATAAAAAGTAGACTATTTATATCATTTATAATTATATTAACATTAAAATGAAGTTATTTGACATTAAAAGTTGTTTCATTTGTCCTCCTCTTCCACATTTCAGTTTGAAAATACAATTTTCATTGATATTCTAGCGTAAATTTTCCAACTTCTATTCTCTCTAAACTATTAAACTTTAATTTTTTAGATTTGTTTATTGCTTTTGTTTGTATAAAATTGTATTTTCGATGGTTTCAAATCGGAAAAAATAAAGAAATGGCCACTTGGTTGAGTACCGTTGCACAATGTTGATTGGCGCATTGTCTCACTGATATTTCCAGTTATGCACCAATACATTCTCTAAATGGTAATTTTCGGCATTCATACACCATTGGAAAATACAATATTGGCTCTTCTTTTCTAACCAAATCTACTCCTAAACCTATTTATACAATCTTCTCCACGCTGCTATTTGTAGAACAGTTCCATTTCTTTCGAAAAATATCGTGCCACTTGTATTTTCCATCCATCAGGACCATCCAGATTGAACTTTTTCTCATCACCGAATGCAACTTTTTCTCATTCATGTTCCATGATATATATATATTTTTTTTCTTATGTGTAGCATAGATTCTACTATTCTTATAAAAAATTGCATAACTATAATGATTTGACTCTTTAATCAATATAAATAGTAAAATATTAATTACCGTATTTATCTTCTATTTTCATTTTATTAAACTAAAAAAAATGGTAATTAAGTTAAATATAATTAATTTTTAACACGAGAACTTTTATTTTATTTATTTATCATTTTATTTGATTGTTAAAATTTTTATTTAAAAAATTATTTTGCTTATAATAATTGAAACACGCAATTTTTAAACGTATTTTCAATGCGATTATTGCAACATACGCAACTTTTACGCACAATTTGCACGTGGTTATTGAAATATACACAACTTTTAATTTCTGTATAAAATAAAACACGTGTGTAAGAGACTTATTATTTTTTTAAAAGAATAAATGTCAAGATTTTAATTGACAATTTTTTCAAGTGTCTTAAATATAATTTGATTAGTTTTGAGACAAAGTCTATTATGCTTTTTATTAGTTAATATTGTTTATCATCATAACTATATATTTAACAAACTTAACGTATGAAAATCATTTTAATGCCAAAAATTCGATATATTGAAGAATGGTAATAAAACGTATTGATTTTCACAGGAAATCAGTGCCGGAAACGGAAATGATTAGTAAGCTTATTATGACTTATTTATATTCTCTGTTTTGCAACCTATTCACGTATTCTTTTACATTTTTAAAATAATTTAAATATTCTTAACATTATAAATTATTTAATTTTAATATTCACAATTTAGTGTTTGCTGTCAAGAGAATCGCATCAATGTCATTTTCGTATTTGCCATGCAGCACATCACTTTGCATTCACGTTTACACGTCTAAATCATATCATGTTTCATTGAGGCGTATTATAGAAAAGATAATATGCTAGCTATATTAGAATTTTACTGCATTTTTTTAAATGATTAATTTTACACATTTTTTTTAAGTATTTGATTATTGAAAGTTAAATTGGTTATGTTTCGGTTATAATTTTAAAATTATTTTTGAGATTTACACAATTTTTACTACATTTTTTATTTAATTGTTGAAATTTACACAATTTTTACTACATTTTTTTTATTTAATTGTTGAAATTTATACAATTTTTACTGCATTTTTTATTTAATTGTTGAAATTTACACAATTTTTACTGCATTTTTTCATTGTTGAAATTTACACAATTTTTACTGCATTTTTTCATTGTTGAAATTTACACAATTTTTACTGCATTTTTTCATTGTTGAAATTTACGTTTCTAATTGCGTTTCTTATTTAATTATTATAATTTACACAATTTTACTGCATTTTCATTTGACATGATTTTTAATTGTATTTTTTATTCAAGTGTCAAAATATACAAAAATATGTATTATTTTGCATGCAATGATTAAAACTTGCTATCAGACATTTTATTATATTTATTTTATGTTCCTTAAAATTTATAAATAATATTAATATAATTTCTTTTAAAAATAATTAAAATGTCATTTTGCACAAAATAATTTTTGTTTTCATATTTTTATTATAATTGATAAACTGATAACATGCTTCTGTTGCTAATTAATGTTTCTTTAATTTGTAATTTTTTTTAATAAAATGCAATTAAAGCATTTTAAAATTTTTCTAAAAAATTAAATCAAGATAATTTGCATAATTAAGTTTCAGTAATGTTAATTTTATGTGCAAATATTCTTAATAAACCAATCAACGATTAGGTTATTAAATCACACCTATTTAAATAGTCCATCTGACTCATTGGTTAATTAGTGAGACACGTTAATTACGTAGTTCAAATTTTTAAAACTTTTTCAATTATTCGAATCAATTACTGGCTGTTGTTAGGTGACGTGTGAACGAAAACAAGCAATGGGATTGTTTCGTTTCAAAAGTGAGAGTTGTATTTTTTTTTTTTTTTGTTATTCGAGTAAAATTAATGCGGATTGGAGGGTTGAAATTCTTATTTATTTTTTACTTATTTACAGACCAATGACCTCGTCCGGTCTAATTAGGACCAGCTGATTTATCGTAGGAGTTCACGAACTGGCCAGAGAGGGCGCTGTCTGTCACGATTCTGGGAATTATCGCTTTGTAATGCGATTGGCGGTTGGTCAGTTTTTTTCCTCCCGATGTTTTTTTTGGGGGGTTTGAAAATTCGGATCACGTGACTCTCTGACTTTCTGAATTCCATTATTAATTTATTTTACGTTACCAATGTATCGAATTTTCGCAAAACCAGTGACTAATTTTCCTACAAACAACGATATCATGTGATCGAGTGTATTGATAAATTATATGATCACGTGATTAACATTAGCAACTACTTACCGTTCCTAATTACTTGTCATGTAAATGTTATCGTATGATTGATATTTATTACTTAATAATATAGAAAAAAGTTTGTGTAAAACTTGCTCTACGCACGATCACGTGATTATAAGTTTCGTTGAAAAAGTCACCTGATCCTATCATGCTGTACTGACCCAAAAAGTGGCTATTAATCTTTTCTATAATGTGATGCAGACATCGAGTCGTCATTATCATCATATTCACATCATCCACTTTTCCCATGCACTCCAGCTCTTTTCTACTGTTATGAATGGATTTCACGGATCCTCGTTTCAGATCCCCTCTGTTTTTGATCACTTTTCGGGGTTCTTACTCTCCTCCGAGTTCTTCTTACTTATCTGCTTCAAAATCTTTTTGTTTTCGCTCATTTTTCGGGATGCTATTACGGATTTAAAACAATAGTATTCAATCACGTGAACAAAACTACCTTCTTCGTTGTCAGAAATGTTAAAGCAGAATAGTCACTGGATCAAACTAGTACAATTCTAAGGATAGTTAACCTTTACAAACTTGAGGATTACGCCATGTGAACGAACTCCGTTGTTTGTCTAGTCACCTGACATTCCTAAACGTAACAAACAACCACCCTTTTCAGACGCCAGAGATCTTTTTTTCTCTTTCTCTGTCTCTTTAGATGTTATGTTTTGAAGGGGTACACAGCAGAGGCGAGCGTGACGTCATTCGATCGAGAATCGAATCGGATGACGAAACATCGCAAAAATCGATCGAGTGCAATCGGTCATAATTGTTGACGATCCGAAATTTTTGTTCATAAAACAGGTTACCAAAGAGCCGAGGGGGTCGCTGAACTGGTAGAAACGTCATTGTTTTCCTCCCCTTACCTCTATTAGGTCATTTTTGGGTCGTTGGAACGATTACGTTGTCAGGAATGCTGCACCGGCCATCCCGGTCACGTGACAGTGTGGGTTTTTAATCCTTTGCACTCATTAAGTTCACTCTTACTATATATAAAAACATTTTTCGAGTAGTAAAACTGATCGTAGGATCGTGACGTTCGCACCTGCCCTCGTTTGTTCGTGATGATAAGGGTACTATCGGGCGTTTTGTGGTCGTAAAAGTGTTGTAGCCTACTCAGCAAAAGTATCACTCTGGTCGCATGCCGTTCACGTGATTTCGCTTGTTAAATATTTAATGAGTGTAGCAATTTAATTTGCAACTCGAAAATTCTCGGTTGCCACGTCCGATCGCGTGATATCTTTCGTGTTACGTAAGCTTAATCTGATGATTATGTCATCGCCGAATCCGTATTGCACATCCAACCAGATGGCGGGTAACAACAGCTGGTAATTTATTGTGAAACCGATCGGGTGATGCTAACGGGAAGGTGTTAACAGCTGGTTATCCTGTATCAAGAAAACGATTGGACTACTTATTGGTATATAAGTAAATCAATGTTCAACCGATTACTTTCGTCTAACGTTTGATGATCTCGTGCGTGTCATGATGCATAAATTATGCATAAATATTTCGCTCGAGGCGCAATGAGAAGTGATGCATAGCTTCTCTTCAGAAAAGTTATGCATCATAGCGCAATAGCAATACATTAACCTGAAGAAGACTCTTCATCAACTGGCAAAGCAAGATGCTCATTGCGTTGCTTGATGCATCAATAACACAGAAATATTTTAGATTTTGCTTAAGTTATATTTAAGTGTTTTTGCAATATGTATCTGCTTAAGCATACGCATTTTTCCACGTTCTTCACACGCTATTCTCATGTATTTCCTCAAAATACGATGCTTTGTGCTGTATTCTACTTCGATCCTCCTGCAAGCTATGCAGGAAAACTATGCATAACTGCAAAAAGGTATTTTTCTGTACTGTACTTCATTGCTGTGATATGGATACGTGATTTTAGTTTAGGTACTTTCATGGTTCATAACCTACCTATCAATGTTTTAGAACCACTCCACGCATAAATGAAAATAAATTTCAGCCTTTATCTACTTATTTTTGTATACTTTAATACTTAGTTTATTGAGTTGATGAGTAAACTATACTCAGGAAACAAATATTCTAATAAATTTGCTATGCAACAGATCAGGTGACGTATTATTGCACCATTTTAAATAACCATACGTTAATTCTACACGAATAATCAAATAGTAATTCACCTGTAAAACGTATATCCCATTTACTATTAAAAATACACTTGAACTGTTATTTGCTTCAGGGTATACACATGTAAAAGAGCACAGATTAACCTATATAACTGGGACATTTCATATTGTTCTTGTAAGCATCCCTAATCAGTTAAGTCATACTTTTCATAATGGTGTATGATAATTACAGTATTGCACAATTTAAGATTAAGATCTTTACCGATCTTCAGCATAATTTTACTCAGCTCTCGTGTTGTTTGATTAAGAGGCACGCATAACAGTCAAGCTTTAAAGGTGCTGCGAGTAATTTCTTATCAAAAATATCCTGTATACAATAAAATATTAGTGATAGAAATACACGGTCTTATAACCTTGATCTAATTTTTTATGGTAAAACATAGTTCTATGATTCATCTTGATGATCTTGTATACAATCTGATGTAAATTTTATAAGACCATGCATAATTATGGAAGTGTAGTATTGGTAACCTGATGTAGTGCTAATGTATATTGCTGTATATTGATTAATAATAAAAAAAAACACATTTAAGACCCCAATGCATGGATGTTTTGATAAAGTTCCTATACACGAGCTGATAATGAAGTTATTGCGTGCTCAATACCCAACGGGCCTATATATTCATTATTATATATTAAAATTCGAGATAAAACTTGTCAATAATGCTTCTTGTACATAGTATAACATACTTACAAATTAATGAAATGAGGACTGTACACACTCACATTATTTATTATTCATATAAATGTGTACAGCCCTCATTGCAAAGTAATTATATTCTTGATATAATTTGTGAATGAACGTGTTGCACAGATAGCTATGGCAGTTAATGCATAAAATAGGATTAAATTCTAAAATTTGAGGTAAAATTCTTGAGTATAACATATAAATTATGGGAAAATTTTTTGAACACTCACTATCAACGATTGAAAAAATATTTCGACAAATACGCATTTCTCCTCCAAATAAGACATAATCTTTGTGTATAATTCTTTCTATAGAACATAGAAGAATGAAAAATATAATAAAAAATAAAAGAAAGGAATCGATCCGTCGTGACAATGACCATTTTGCAGACTCGAGTTTGCCAAGTCTGCAAATCTCTTCTTAAAGCCAACGGTAGACAACAGTATTACAACAGATTGAAGACACGTGATAAACCATCCCAGACAGACAGATAAGGGATTTGCTGATGCATCTACAGATGATGTCACGTGTTGTCCATTATTTTATGGCCCTTTTCCGGACACGTGACGACGGTAAGACGCCGTTTATTTCTAACACGTCCCAACCGATCAAATTGACAATTTTGTGTGTTGGGGCAATTTCCCTCATCTTCTCCTTCTTTCGATGTAAATAAAGGGATTTCTAAAATGGAAATTGGTCTAAGATAATCTGTCTTGTGCTTTTCTTGTGTATATTACGCTGTTTAAAACTGAAATTGTATTGATAAACGTGTTGAAACGAACCATTCAGCCAAGAAACAATTGCTCGAAACATCAAAGGATTCACGCTAATTGATTCACGAAGTTAATGCGCATTTAACCAACTTAATATACCAAAAAAAGTTGAACAAAAGGCTGTCACGTGACAGCGCGAGGGCAACGTATCTTTGTTAATGCGATACAGAAATAACCGAATTTAATAGGCCACGTGACTCTTTTGGCAAAAACATGGATTTGTTTTCGTCTTGAACACAGAAAAATTTACTATTCTTAGCAAAAACATCACACTATCACGTGATACAATGAAATTAACAACGTAGAAACACCGACTTATTAGTAGGGGCTGTATCAAAGAATCGCGTGATATGAACGAATTTGCTTGTATTTGTACTGAAAGAAGTCAAAGAACATAAAGATTTTACCTTATAATAAACATTTTTATTATTTTATGTATTATTTCTTAAATGCTGAACGTCTGTAGATTATAAAAACATAAAAATATTAATAAGAAAATTCATTTTTAAATAAGNTGTTCTCATTAAGCTACATCCCGACTGTTAGAAACCACGTTAACCCCTTCAGACTTAAGTTGGCTGCCGTAATTTATGAAGTTTTGAGGCTACCTTCTCATAAAAATTAATTAGGTGATTACTCAATAAGGGGCTGCTCATCTCACCGACAACAAACGGCGTATCTGTAATTAAACATTAGAACAATTATTCACCGAAACTTTTTCCCATCACTGTCACTGACATAGCAGTGACGTATGTCTCCTTGGCAACCGGGTATCAAGGCTTCGGGGTCGGCATACCTGAGCGGACAGGTAACTCTGTTTTTCTTTCACTCACCTGTCTCGGACTGTCCTGGTATAGGTATTTGTTCTCACCTAGTCAGGTGCAGGTGGATGATGCTGGGCTAGCTTCGACATTCCAGTTGCCGAGGGAGAGGCCTGTTTTTCTGCTTCGCATCATTACAGTATGTCAAACACCCCCTTTGGAACGAGTTATGAGCATCCTGCTCGTCTTGTAGAGGTTTGTTACTTTTCCTAAAGAATGAACTTCTTGCTGGGAGGTTTGCAGGAAGTTTTGATAAACGACGATGCTTGAATATCGGAATTCAACTCCGTTCTTTGAATTATCGATTTTTATCAGGATTATCGTGTTTTTTTTTTTTTTTTTGGTTATAATCTAGAATTATCTCACTTTAGCATCTAAGAAAGTGGATTAATCCCGAAAAAAGTTTGATTTTAATTAAGTATTTTATGAATTAAATGTAAAAAAACTCGAAAAAATTTATTAAAATGAGCTGAAATGTGTTACATGATCACAAAATCATGAAAAACCCATAAAACCAACGAAGTGAAATGATAAAAATGTTTTAATTTTATCCTGATGTTGTAAAGCGATTCATAAGTTATATAAGCCCTACAATAGTTATCATAATAAAGAATAGGTATTCAGAGTTTCCTGTAGAAAGAACTATGGGTCAAATGTATTATACAGTATATGAGGTTTCGATTTTCGGAGAAGAAATTGGATTACAATTTGAAAAAATTGTAGACCTATAAATTCCAACTGTCGTCCGTCTGTCCGTTTACATTTCTTTAATCTTGCAAACGGAGTTAAATAGATAGAATCCAAAACCAGTTATGAAACCATAGAGGGACAGGAGGCTCCGATATGAACTTCTGATGCAAACCAGAAGTCATGTTATTTCAATACAAAAGTGTTCCCCTGAAAGGGATTTGTTAGATATTTGGCATGACTCCATTGCTAACGGAAAAATATGATGTAATGGGGCAAGCCACTACTAATTTGAGGTTGAGATCATACATTTTAAATTAAATAAATTAAAAATATGATTAAAAATTGCAGCCGGGCATTGTGACGATGTCACAATAAATGTACTCGTTTTGACTTTAAAATTCAGCCTGCTAGGGTGAAAGTTGGCGCTGGTATCTACTTGCGTTTTTAAACTAAATTTAGGGTATAAAAGAAGTTGCAAAACGTCCGGAATTCTTTAAGTGCCGAGGTGGTATTGGCATTGTTGTTTCGTTAATAGAAGAGTTCAACAAGTAGTGCACGACCAGACAAAGAATTGTGAAGAACTTTTTAAGATTCCTTTCATACCCAAAATTCGTTTGAAAACGTATACAATAAGCAAATTAAATGGACTTGATCGCCGCTCACCACAGAATAAAACTACTGAACACTGGTCGTGGGTTCGTGCTTCGCTAACGGGCTGACCACATGAAATTTTCTGTTTGAAATACCGAAAAACCGAAAAGTCCTTCCGGGAGNAAATGAAACGGTCATTGTCATTGGTTTGCTTATATAACTATTAAATCTGCTCTACCAAGCAACGTACCCGTAATTATCTGCACAGTTTCGAAGCTTTTGACGCGTATCCAGCATGGTTCTTATTGTGCTGCAGTACACCCTTGATACCAAATCAATCAGTTTTGTTACTTTAAAATAAAAATAAATATAATAATGCATATTGCATTATTTCAATTAGGTAACTAAGTAACATCCTCCAAAAAACGACAGGGAGCACGTGCCTTAGTTCTGAACACTGGTCGTGGGTTCGTGCTTCGCTAACGGGCTGACCACATGAAATTTTCTGTTTGAAATACCGAAAAACCGAAAAGTCCTTCCGGGAGACATCGCCCACGTGTCACGTTGGCGAAACAAACGATTCGACTTCAGCGCCGAATTTTGCCGTAGTGACTGAATTTTGACGTAAATTTTTCTTTTCAAAATTGGAACCGCATACTCAGAGCAGTGTATACGCTAAAGAGGTTGAAGTTTTACCAATAGATCTTTATACAGAGAGCTCTGAGAGATAGAGTAGGATAATGAACGTAAATTGAAACAGTACGCTATGGCATAGCTTACATTATATATTGAATATATAATGTGAAGTATGATACCGACCCGTAGAGTCTAACACTGAATGTAGTTTGCAAAAATATATATAATGAAATGTATAGTATGCATAAGTATGTTCAGTGTCTAAGGGTTAAGAAGGAATTCAGAGTAGATGCAAAGGAATTTTTCAATCAAATTTTTACAGGAAAGCTTAAATTTTGGGGATTTCTAGTGTCTGGTACCGATGACTGCTCTTTTTTTGGCTTGAATAGGTATAGGGGAGACCGGGGCAACTTCGGCATGCGGGGATAATGAAGTTATTGCGTGCTCAATACCCAACGGGCCTATATATTCATTATTATATATTAAAATTCGAGATAAAACTTGTCAATAATGCTTCTTGTACATAGTATAACATACTTACAAATTAATGAAATGAGGACTGTACACACTCACATTATTTATTATTCATATAAATGTGTACAGCCCTCATTGCAAAGTAATTATATTCTTGATATAATTTGTGAATGAACGTGTTGCACAGATAGCTATGGCAGTTAATGCATAAAATAGGATTAAATTCTAAAATTTGAGGTAAAATTCTTGAGTATAACATATAAATTATGGGAAAATTTTTTGAACACTCACTATCAACGATTGAAAAAATATTTCGACAAATACGCATTTCTCCTCCAAATAAGACATAATCTTTGTGTATAATTCTTTCTATAGAACATAGAAGAATGAAAAATATAATAAAAAATAAAAGAAAGGAATCGATCCGTCGTGACAATGACCATTTTGCAGACTCGAGTTTGCCAAGTCTGCAAATCTCTTCTTAAAGCCAACGGTAGACAACAGTATTACAACAGATTGAAGACACGTGATAAACCATCNTCTTCTTGTAAAGTTGTAATTATTTTAATTATTTTTATTTCCAAACTGATTTTAACCAGTTCTATAGTAAGGTAACATTCCAATAGACAATATGCAAAGCTTTTTTTTTCAGTTTACAGCAGTATTTATTACACAAAATTTAAGTAAAGCTTAACATGCCGATCTTGCCCCGATCTCCCCTATGTATAATTTATACACTGATTCTATATATGAATATAAGTTTATACTACATAGATGTAGGCATTATATGCAAATAAACTTGAAAATAATTTCGCAAGTTAATAGAACTTCTTCGCATTTGTTAAAATGGAAGTCTCATAACCTATGAATGAATATAAAAATATATAATTTATGAATCAGGTTTTAGTATTATGCTACAGAACATAGGCACGATCTCATATTGATGGTATAAATTATAAAATCAAACTGATCGAAATAAACAAAGAAAAGCTTTCACAGCTAAGTTCTCCATGTTACATGCTTATATATAATCACAAATTGCAATTTTTTAAGACTTTTGTGGTCTATGGCATTCGTATAAATTATTATACATTACCATGTCTAATGAATTACGCTTGTGAATTCTTAGCAAACTAAACTATGGTTAATTTTATACTTGACGATAAGTGCATAATTAACTTACTTTATCATAATTTATGAATTATTCTTGTTATAATGATTCTCAAATAATCTTATGTCGCCATAACTTATGAATTATTTATTTTACTATGACTTTAAAGTCAAGATATTACCATGTTTTAAAAATTTTTATATTGATGTATCGTTCAAATTGAGCTATAATACTATAATTATTAACTTTTTCAATTTATAACATAGTTTTTGAGTTAGTGTTATCATATCTTATGAATTACATATTTTACATAACTTTCAAGTCGCTATATGTTACTATCAGTTACTCAGTTTTACCATGGTTCATGGGTTAGTGTGCTTTATATACTGCTACAGCTAATGAATCATACAATTTACCACATTGTTCCGCTTATGAATAGTTCATGATTTTTAAATTAATATCTAGAAGATACTTATGGTGCTGTGAACCTCCTTGATACCAAATCAATCAGTTTTGTTACTTTAAAATAAAAATAAACATAATAATGCATATTGCATTATTTCAATTAGGTAACTAAGTAACATCCTCCAAAAAACGACAGGGAGCACGTGCCTTAGTTCTCCCCAGAATCTGCCTTGAGCAGCAATCATATTCTCAAAATTATGGATACGCCATTGGTTATAATCTAGAATTATCTCACTTTAGCATGATTTTCAAGTCAATATATGCTGTTTTGATTTACGAATCATTCACTTTACCATGACTTCTATGTCAAATATACTATTGTTTATGAAACATTCGTTTACCATTATGGTAAATGAGTGTTATCTTATGTTCTATGACACTTATGACTTTACCAAGTACTGTACCAATAAAACATGTACTGTTAGAGTTTATGAATCATTCAATTTACCATAAGTTTTATATCTATAAATGTTGTAACTCATTGTAACTCATATATATAAATGTTGGTGTAAGATTTATTCACTTTACCATGACTTCTAGGCCAATATATTCTAACAAGACACGAATCGTTCACTTTAGCATGACTTCCGAGTCAATATATTTTATTATGGCTTACAGATCACTGATGCTATCATGACTTTGATTGGTTTCAAACTTTTCCATAACAATTTAAATTATTATTTTACGTTAAAACTGAAAAAACTGATAAAATTAAAAATTTTAAAGTTCCCCATCCTTTTATAAGTAGAAAAAATTAAGCAATAAAAATTTTAAAGGATTAAAAAGTATTTTAACAACTAAAAAAAACCATATTTTTATTCAATTATGACATAATAATTAAAGAACCAAAAAAAAAATCAACTAATCCACCTCGTTAAAAACATTAATAATTAAAATATCACACTCATTAATCCAATTACCGAAATCCTAATATGTATAAATGAGTTTTTTACGTTTAAATTACATTTTTTAAATGTAAAATTAAAAAAAAAATTTAAAGCGAAAATTTCACGACTGGCGGAAAATTCCAGTTAATTTGACGAATAGCCGAACACAAGATGGCGCCACATTCGAAACGGTTTTTTGGGGGGTGGAAAGATAATGCGTGACGTCATTTAAGTGAGGGAGAGAAGTCGAAGATGTAAGCGAAGTAAGGTGAAAAGGATGGAAAGATTACTTAAGCGGATTATGAAAACCGCTTGTGGTATTAAACCGCTTAATCCGTGCCTTATGCTCATATCGAAGTGAATTGAGTAAGAAACACAAATCTGTAAAAATCTGTAAAGCTAAAAAAAAAAATAAAAATTATCCACACGTAGGAAAAAAAAGCACTTTCTTCCTTTTTTTTGCGATAAAAAGGATCACTTAGAGCCATTCTTTATTAATTTAAGTAATTACGTAAAGCGCTTTAACCGAAATTCCTTTCATTTAGTTTCATTGGTCAATTTAATTTAAATTTAAACTTTCAAACTGTGATTTAAAGTTTAAAATTAGTCGATACGAATCTTATTGGTTAGTTTTTATAGTTAGAAGTCTTTTTTTAAACGCTATTGGTTCTTTCTTTTTTAAATTTTTAAATGTTATCTCGTTTCTCGCGCGATTAGTCGTTATTTTAAATTTTATTAATCGATTATTGGTTCATTTTTATCACATGATAGAAGTTTAAATTTAAAAATTTAAATGTTAAGCTATGAATATTATATGGATTTTATTTAAATATTTTTGTGAACAGAATTCAAATAATTTGAGTGTTTTTCTTTTATAATTTTCATTGGTTATTTTGAAATTTAAATAACCAATAAATAACTGGGATTTTTGATAAATATTTAGTTAAATTTTATAGGCTTATATTTTGAAAATTAAATGTTTATTTCAAGGTTTTTTGATTTATTTATTTATTATTAAAAATTAGATTCGAATTTAAAATTTTGGCTAAATTGTAACATATAAAATGCTTTAGATCATCCACTAAACAAGCAAAATCCTTATTGCTTATTGGTCAATATTTAAAATTTTAAATTTTGAATTCTATCACGTAATAAAATAAACCAATAATATATTAATGAAATTTAAAATAACGAATTATGTGTGAGAAACGAGATAACATTTTAAAATTTAAAAAAGAAAGAACCAATAGCGTTTTAAAAAGAATTACAACTGTAAAAATTGGCCAATAAAGATGCGAATCTACTAATTCTAAATTTTTTTACTTTTATATGTGATTTTAAATTAAAATTCAGAAAGCTATTTAAAAATATAAGCTTATACAGTCGAACCTTCAATTACGTCCACCTCTAAACAGCGGCCCTTTTTCGGGAACGTATTCATCTTTTGAAGAAAAATGCATACAAAATAACCTTCAAACGACGGCCATATTTTTTTTTTGTTTCCGTCAGGGGCCATTGTTTAGAGATTTGACTATATTAAAGTTTTAAAATATTCAAAAAGTATTTCATTGGATCTCTCAAATCACATGACTTTCCTTTAAAAAAATTTTAATGGTTATTTTAAAAATATAACAAATAATTTAATTGGTTGATTCGAAATTTTTTTAAAAAATTAAGAACGTAAATTGTGATATGAAATTGTTTGCATGCGAATTACAGTTCTTCGATTTCTATTTTTACATAAAGGAAAATAAAACAATTAATTTTGACCAATTATAAGCTTATAAAAAGAAAATAAAACGAACAATGGAAAGCGAAACAATTCGAAATTGTCCAATCGAAAGTCAGGAAGTTATTTTTTGAAACTGTTAACGATCAGTATATGACACAATAGCTATTTTGAGTTACAAGGCTCGGAATAACCTTTTAAATCGACTTTATTAAGTACGTTACGCGTTAATACACTCGGCGATCTACATTGTCTACATCTGGTTCATCAATTCTGCATTTATGAGGTACCACCCATCAGAAACGAGGTTAGCAAAAGCATTAAACCCACCAACGCCGTATGAGATAAGATTGTTCGTCCCACATCTCTATTGTTTCATCCTCAGGTAGCATATTTAACCTGTGACGAAGTTTATTGATACACTTCTTTCCCTTTCTTGAATTCGGGCACACGAAAAATGGGTAATTACATATGGCATCCGATATGCATAAGAGGCCCCAAATTTCGATTCTACTGACCTTGAAAGTGCGAGTTAACCGAGTTGATCCGACTCGCGTCAAACACCTGCTTGTCGCCAATGACCTATAGCCTGCAGGCTCAGAATACCACCTGCGCTGGAAGTGCCTTCGAGAAAGAGGCCTTTTTTTATCCTGTAGAGTGTCTTGAATATTTTTTTTGTATGCTGCTAAGATATCTTTTTTTTTTGGATTTTTTTCTGCCTGTTAAAATTTTTCTGATCGCTTTGAGTATAGAGGAACTTGACAAAAGGTGCTCTTCGGGTGGTTCTTTGAAGTTTTTATCAATGGTTTCGGTGGGTTTTCTTGTGTGTTTGGTGGGTAAACGTGACGATTATGGTGACTTTTCTAGTTCATGTAAGCTTTTAACCTATTGAGTCTTCTGAAAGAAAAGAAATCTTCAGATTTTATGAACTGGAAGAAGCTTGAAAAGTGTTTTTTCTTTTTTGAAAATCAAACGCTCGATACACTTCTTTTTTATATGCTTTTTTACACACAAAAACTAACAATTTTAAGCTTCTTGTGGCCAATAAAATCCACACGAAGACTTCACTACAAGAAATATTTGTAGCACTAGAAAGATATTCGAAATATTACTATGCTCTGCAATGATACAAAAATCCTGAGAAGGATTTCAGGTTACGAAACACTTTAAGGAATAGGAATATAGTGTAAATGGTTTCTGTTGAGTGAAGGATTTTTATAAAAGATGGGCGGGTAACTTGAGTATGTTTTACTACAAACAGTGACAGTTTGATAGAGTAGAATTTTTTTACTACACGGCGGTACTTTGAGAAGATTTTTTCCCTCTATAATCGAATAATGGTTTCATTATAAGAAAGATCTCCTTTCAGACGTTCTTATAGGGTAAAGAAACACCGCAAGATGATTCTTATAAAGGTGAACAACAGTTTTAAAAGATGTAAATAAAAGAGAACTGCAAAGAAGAGATGGAAAAAGCTATTGAAGAAAGAATACTTCAAGCGAGAAAAGGCCATTTCATATAGAAACATAAGTTTTTATTATTTAGACAGAGCGATTTACATATTTTCTTCACCTTGTCCAGGTGATCTGTTAAGGCGACAGGTGTGATGTTTCGCGTCCTACACCGACATCCAGCCTCGTTTTCGGAAATCGGATTCCACGAATTTTTAACGAATGTTCGTCTAGGGAAGAAAACTTTGTCACTAGACGCGTGAAAAGAAAGAATAAAATAGATGTGAAGCTTTCTTTTCATCAGTTCTGCAACCGGATAGACTATAAAAGATAATATATATCAAAAAATGAATAAAAAAAATTGATGTAAACACAAGAAAAAGAAGAAAGAAGATCCTCCAACTAAATATTTCCCCAGAGAATCTTGATGTTTATTTAGATTATTTTTTAAAGAAGTTAACATCTCAAAATCTATTTAGCAACTGTCCAACTTTATTTGAATTATAAAAATAATAATAAAAAGTAGAAAAGAAAACCACAAATAAAAAAGAAAAGAAATTCAAACCCTCTTGTTAAATAGCGCACGGTAATAAAAGTAAAAATTGATTTTTAATCTGGAGAAATCTATATTGTTATTATAAACGGGGGAAGAAGAGAGAAAAAACGGAAAATTTTATGAAGAAAGTCATTAAGATAACGTACTCTGCTAGCAAGAAGTAAAAAAAAAAAAAAAAAAGGAAAATTGTCGACGTTTGTATAAGATACCAAACGGATCAACAGACAGTTATCGAGTAAACAATGACGATTGTAAAGATACAGACTACACCTCCACATTGGTAGATAATTGAATCACATTTACCTATAGATAAAAGCGAACCCAGAGAAAAAGCTGAGTCAACTCTATTACTTCCTGTAACAGCCGATAGAGGCACTGCTGTTCCATCAGGCAATAGTCGAGTTGGGTAAATAACATTAGTAGGGCATTGACCATGTTCATTCTCCTCTTTTTGTCTAGCTGTTGATATGGAGCGATATTCTGTTACGGACGTAGCGCCGGCGCGGCGCTGAGTTTTCTTTCTTTTTTTTTTTCCTCCTTTATTCTTTCTATATGCGACGGTGGTCGCGACGCGACGCGGCGCGATGCCTCAACTTCTTTCAAGTTTTATAATTGAAAAATTTCATTAAATTTTTGTAAAATGAAGTATGATGCTTCTACGTGACGTAAATTTTACTTCTTTCGAAAAGTTTTACGAAGTTTGATCGCTTCGAAATTAAATTTTATGAAGTTTATTAAACTCGTCGCGCGCTATCTAAATTTGTTCCCATGTCGCGCCCCTTTGCTGTCAACTAATTTATTACGTGCAACGATATCTTTATTTTGAATAAATATGTTGTGTTGTAAAGCTTGTTTAGTATAAATTTTCAAAATTTAAATAACGCTTTCTTTAATAATTGGTTATATATATATAACTAAACTAAGTTTTCACGGTGGTTGAATTATGAGGATATGTGGCGACGTCGCGACGCTGCTGATCGCGTCATATTAATAAAAAATTTTTTAAATAAGTTTTCTTTATCTCTAACAACAGGTTTAAACACTATTTTGACTCAGAGAATATTTAAATTATTTTAAATATATAATTTTTTCAGTAGTGCGTCTAGAATTGCGTCGCGTCGCACCACCCCCTCTTTACTGTGACGCATAGACTCTCCATTTAGTGTAGGCATTGTACTAAAATGAAAGAGACGTGACGCATCAAAGAATCACCGTGTGATACTTTTTGTAACGCGACGCATCGCTTTTTATTCACTTTGACGCGACGCGTCGCTTCGATTTGAGCTTCTTGTAAAAAAAAAAAACCATTAAAGTCTTTAACACTTAAAAAAAAAGCATTTAAAGCGTTTATTAGGTTGTTAAATATAATAAAAAAATTTTAAAAATCTTATTTAGAACATTACGAGAATGTTTTATGAGAAAATTACGGTTAGAAAATTAAATAAAAAACGAATTTAAAATTTATATGCTCTGGTTTTTTTTCCTTCGGTGTTTTTTTATTATTATTGAATTTGGCACAGTATCAAATCACTCCACTTTCTTGACTTATATTGATAAATCGCTTAACAAACATACAAGTTGTTGAAATGCATAGTAAAAGATTTTAGCGTAGAATCTTTGCCAAATTCCGTGTTAAACTTTAAAAAGCGATAAATCATAAATAAATTTTCGCCATTTTTTTTGAGAATTTTAAACTTCTTACTCCCTAAAATCACGCGAGTGGATAATGTAAATGATTGGCATTCTTTCCAAAATGGCGCCGCTTTGATCCCTCATTGATTTCGTGGCAACGGCAACAAGTTTTGAAAGTCAACAATTGAAATGTAAATAATTCATGCAAGGTTTTCTTTTATTGTGAATCTAAAGAAGGGAATAATATTACAAAAAATAGATGAAGGGGAAAAATCCCTTTTGGAATACTCTTTAAGTAGGAGGAAATCCCCTAAAACCGGTTACTTTTTAACGCCAGTGAATGGGGAGTTCGGCTTCTTTCGAGTGCAACTGGGTTAATTTGTCCATTTATACACTTCAAATTATCCTATGGATGATAACGTGTAATTCTCCTTCTGACAGTCCTTTGCAGCTTAACCTAAATGGGTAGGACATCTTTTTCTCGCCACAGATCACACCTAATTAATCGTGAGGTTTAAACGCGGCTCCGTCCCAAAGGTCGTGGCCCGTGATAACAGCTTTCCGGGTGAAGTTTTTGATTCAATCACTTCCCATTGTGATTGTCAGTTACGGCAGACCAACGCGAGCTCACTTGTCAGTCACGCTGCACCGGTACCATTCATCTACTCCACCGCCTCCTCAATAACCTCTCCCTTGCAGTCCAACAGCTTACAAAACACTGTTTGCGCCGGCTCTCACATTCGCCTTTCACCTGTACCTGAACCGAAAGTGACGTTTCTGCAGGACGTAACGCCTCGGGGGTGGATTTTAGAGGAGAGCTCGAACTACCGTTTTTCCGGTAGCCTCTTCCGGATCTCAATCTCTCCCACTGCGACCTACCAGATTAGAGTTCATTGATTGAGTCGGTAACTACCCGGCAGAACGGGGCCCGAGCCGAGGCGTTGTCATGGCAACTGGTAATGACGGTTTCCCTCTGAGGAAGGAGTCAATATGGTGGATGTACCATTCTTTCCATCCGCCAGTCAATCCTTTATTGAGAAAAACTTTCGCACCCATACGGAAATTAATATCGTAATAGCGCTTTATCTATAAATTCCAGAACCATATCGGGGAGGGAGTTAAAACAAGTGATAAATGGACCGAAACACATTTACCTAACGATAATTTATTAAATTTCAACTCGTAGATTCGACGCAGTGGCGAAACAATCTAGTTAAAAAAAGAAAAAAATGGTTTAGTATAAGATTTTAAAGCCGAAACGTTTAGCTGTTCAAACGAAAATATTTTTCTTCGTTAAAATTCGAAATTTAACTCTTATTTTAATTCTTCCACCATCTGGCAACAGTAATAATAACTACAAAAAATAATCCATTGGGATTGGTCAAGAATGATATACGTAATAATACAGATTGAAATTCAAAATTCAAATTTCGTACAATACAGGAAAAGGAAAAATTTTAAATTTGTAGGCAGTAAAGGGTTAAAAAATGAAACAAAAACAAAAAGGAAAATAGAATAAAGTTCAAAACGTTCGAGTTCCTACTGTGTAGCACTTGTTTAGCGGCAGCGCAAGTTGTGTGTGCCATACACAACAAATGTTGACGCAATTGACAAATGAACTGTTTTTCCTTCTATCCAACTTGGCAATAAGCCACAGAGGAAAGACGAAAAGATCGTATTTATTTATCACTGCCACCGGGCAAAACACCTGCAACACAAAACTTCTTAACAAGGATGCAACGTAATAAAGTTGACACGAAAACTCAACATTCGGATGAGAAATTTAAATTCTTATACGACAGAAAACAAATAAATAAATTATAAAATTAGTGCCGAGATTGTTTTTTTTCCTCTTGTTTGCATACGTATTTTTTCTTTTAATAATATATTAACGCACGTTAATATATGTCTATTAGCGTGGTGCATAAAATTTATAATGATTTTAGCCGATCCCAAAAGCATGAGAAAAACTTTTTAAAATGAGAAGTTTACAATCAAAGCACGAAACCAAAACGTCGTTAACACTGTTTACTTAAATCCGTTTATTACCGAGAGGACGTTGTTAAGCCATTGCATCTTCCATGGCAAGCTGCTCAGATGTGGAGGAGTCGGAC
This sequence comes from Centruroides sculpturatus, assembly GCF_000671375.1. NCBI lineage: Eukaryota > Metazoa > Arthropoda > Arachnida > Scorpiones > Buthidae > Centruroides > Centruroides sculpturatus. The sequence goes on along the minus strand of NW_019384426.1, from coordinate 465,358 downwards.
GGGTAAGCATATTGTGGTTATATCGCCAGACCGTTGAAGTACGTAATGACTTTTCTCTCTCTTTCCCTCTCCCTCTCTTTCCCTCTCTTTCTCTCTCTTTCTATCTCTCTCCTCTCTCTCAATCCACAGCTTCTGTCTGTGAGATTACAAGAGTCGACCTGATTTACGAGCGTGTACTGGCGCCTTCTTACATTCTAACTGTGTAACCCGAATATCTCTTTATTTTTTTAATATTTAAGTTGCCGTTTTTAAATCGTTTAAGGGTTCCGATTCATTACGACTGCCGGAAAATTGTTAGAAATCGCGATTTTTGTATGGAACCATATTGAAATTTCTGTTGTTTTATGTAAGAAAGAAATGAGAATTTTTTACTGCCGATGTAAAGTGACAATTTTCGTGGTTTTCTTTTTAAATAATTGAATACAGTTTTGCGCCGATGCAAGTTGGAAAATTTTTGGTGTTTCTTGTTTTCAAAATGGCACGTTTTTGTAATTAATATGAAGCAGAAATTTGCATTTTGTATACAAAAATTATTTATGATTCTTATAATCTTTAAAACCGTAAATTCTTATGATTCGTTGCATCGTAGCTTCAACAGAACCTTTGCATCTTGCATTAGTAGCATCACAGGAAATATTTTTGCATCATAGCAATTTTGCATCAAGATTCTGAGATGTAAACTATATAGCATTAATAATATAAATTATCTCTGTTTAATGCACACATCATGAATTAAATCTATATGGGCTAAACATAATATTTTCACGTAAAAAATGTAATTTTTAGCAAACTCGTATAAGAAACAAAGGAGGGTTTTCAGTCAATATAAAGCCACGCCGATTCACCTATAAGGATTCGCATAAACTGGAATTATTGTCTCTAGAGTGTTATCTATCTCACGATCAGAGATTGGCTTTCCTTGATTTGTATCCTTTTAGCCCTTTACAGGAATTTGGTTTCTCCTACGAGTAACAGATTAGTCGGCTCCTACATACATTTTCCGCTTAATTAAATTAGCCAAACTGATAAGATAAAGAGAACCTGTTAGCGAGCGTGGTTTGAATTTTGGATATGAGAAAAACGTATCGTATATTTTTTATAATAATAATAATAAAGATGCGTTTCTTAAACTTTATGACCCATTTTTAAAATCCAATCTTTCGCCATTCACGTGATACGGCTTAAATTTATTTTCGCCGATTTAATATTCGAAAAGAGAAAATTCGAATTAAAAAAAACGAACTAAAAGTATATATTTTACAAAAAATTCGAATTAAGTAATAAAACAAACTGAAACGACTGAAAAAATCGATCATTTTATCGTGTTTCCGCTTTTTATATTCAAACTCATCAATCGGTGATAGAGGCGCCCCAAGCGGACATTATATCTACTAAAGTCGAAGAGCAGACGACGAAAACGGCAACGGGGAAGTTAAAGCATTTCCTCTTTCTTTCTATTAAAACTCGTTAATGAGCGAATCTTAACATTCCGCGGGTTAAATAATTTGAAAAAAAAACGTAGCGGAAATGACAAAATCATCTAAATTTAAGTCGGCTTCGTAGAATTTAAAGGGGGAAAAAAGCGTCATAACTATAGAAAGAGCAGAAAGGAGAAAGGCGTTGCTATAGTAACCAGGCGCCTAACGGACGCCGGAAGCGGAACTGGCGTCGGTTACGCGCGCCGCTGCTCCACTTCCGGTTGGAAGTGTAGGATTTCCTTTTCGCCCATTCATGAGAGCAACGTTTAAACTGTCCAAACAATTTGACATTTTATTCTCTAATATATTATTATGAAAGCCAATTATTGCGTTGGCGACCGAGTAAAACGCCTTTTTACAGCGGTTCGCACTTCGTTTAAAGAGATTAAAATTTGTTAGGAAATGTAATTTTAGATTTCCCTTTTTCTCTTTTTATTTATTTATTTAGTTTTTCTTGTTGACTGTTTATTTTATTTTCTAACGCTCAAGAGGCAAAATGTTTCTCTAAATAAGTTTTCATACAGCTAATTTACATAGAATATTTATATAATAAATCCTAGAGAAATATAGGGAATTCCCTGTTTCCGTAAATGAAATGTAGGGAAATAATAATACGGAAATTTCCCTAAATGAAAAGGGAAATATTTTTAATTTTAAAGAAATATTCCTGGATCAGAAAGATTATCAGGAATGTATTAATATTTATCAGAAAAGTTTGGAAATTTCAAAAGAAAATTATAATATTTTTTGGGAAAGTATTTAGGCTAAATATAGGGAAAAATTAAATCACAGAAAAAAAAATACACTGTTTTAAATATTAATTTTCTCTGTGATTCAAGACAAATCGAGGAATTTCAAGGAAAAAAAATCACGTTGAGAAAATTTAAATAATTTTTTAAATTTTATCTTTATTTCTTCTTTAATTTCAAATATACAATTATCTTTGAGAATTAATTTTTCCTTGAAAAACTTGAAAATAAAGAAAATTTGATAATTTAATTTTTCCCTACATTCGAGCTCTTTTTCCCTATTTTAAAATTTTCATTTGATTCCAATATATTATTTTATTTCATTCTTAGTTTTTCTCTAGAAAACAATTTGAAATAAAATGAAAAAAAAATAAATAAAATGATACGGTAATAAAATAAAAATACGGTAAAATTGGAGTATATCTTTAGGGGAAAATTGAAAAATATAATAATAATAATAATAATAAAATTTTTATTGAAATTTTATTTTTTTCGAATATATTTGTTCTGTTATTTCATTATTTTTCAATATAATTCTTCGTCTTTAAACCATTTTTAGAAAAAAGTTTAGTTTTTTCTCTATATTTATTTTAAGGGAAATTACCTTGAAGAGAAAATATTAAAAAAATTTGATATAAAGATAGATTTATAGGGGAAAAATACTCGGGGGAAAATAAGGAAAAAATATAGAAAAAAAAATAAATTGCAGAAAAAACGAAAAAGTAAAAAAAGGAGAAAAATTTAATTGGAATGAAAATAAAATTGATTAGAAAATGAAATTAAAGAAAAAAAATTGAATTAAAAAAAAGAAAGTAAAGCGAAAGGATAAAATTAAAGAAGTTAAAGCTGAATGAAATTAAAGAACGGAAAACAAATAGAAAAAAAATTTTAAATGGGAGAGAAAGTTAAACTGTAGGAAAAATTGAAATAGAGAATAAAAATAAAATGAAAATTAGCGAGAAAATTAACAAAGTTGCTTTTATTTTTCCTTGTGGAAATGAATTTTTAGCACACGAAATGTTGTTGAATTAAAACTCATTTCTCAAGTAATGATACAGGAAATCTTTTGCATTTCCTGTATTCTTTTTTGAGAAAGGATATAAACTATGAGCTCCCAAACTGTCTTAAACATTATGTAAAGAGAAGACACCCTCCTGGGAATGAACCATCCTTCCTTCTAAGAAGTCAACGTTTCCTATCGAGAGAAAAGAACTGTTCCTTCCAAGAATTTCTAGAGTTCTCCTTCTTGGAAAAGAAATTTTCTTTCCAGAAAAGAGTTTTTTCCATATAAAACGAAGGCATTTTATTCTGAAAACGTCACTAACTCCGTGAGCTTCCTTTACAGAGACGTTCCTCCCATCATTTTCTCCATTAACTATTGGCATGGAGACAGAGGGGGAGCGTAGTAAAAAGCACGGAAACTCAAGGAGCAGTTTAAAGACCCGGAAAGTAAAACTAATATCTGGTTATCCTTAGATAACAAGATAACCGTGAATAAAAATTGGTCTACTAAGTAGGTAATTAACGACTCTATTCAAGTCGAAAGTTGGCAAGTTGTCAGCTCGACACCTCCTTTCTCATTTTGTGCATCGACCCCTCCCTCATAGGCGTTGAAATAGAAAATAATATGGAGTGCGTCATCTCTTTTGTTAACGAGATTGATGTTAAAACAGTCTCTTTGTTGTCAGATAATCAGTTAAATTGTCTGGCGTATACACCTTGAGATTCTTACATCAAAGACACCTCTTAATCTTCTCGTTAACACTTTGCTTTGCTTATTGGGGTGATGACGTATTGAACCTCGTATTAATGGCATTTCCTCAATGGGTGCAGTCTCCTAATGTTTATAAATTAACCAAGTTTATGTTATCTGTCGAAACTATCTTGACCTGAATTTGTTCCGGATGTAATTTTAACAAGATTTTTACTAATTTTAACACAACGGTAAAGCCTATTTTCTTAATCAATATTCGGCCATTGTACTCCTTGTTTTCAGGATCTTCAACGAGGTTAAGTTCACAGTGTTCCTGGATTATTCGTTATATTTGCCTTTTAAAACCTATTTTTAGACTAACTTATCTTAGTTTTGGAAACCTTATGGCTATTTTAATATATTATATTCATCAAAATCGATGCACAATAATTAATATAAGTTTACAGGCTGTAGTTTTATCAACTTTTCAATATTCTTCTACGTTCATAAAAATGATGCATCGATGATAATTTTAAGGTCTTTATCATGAAATGATCAAATAACTTTTTATATTATTTAATTTTGTTTCATGTTATTTATTGTATGTGTATACTGTATAGGATACTGTGTGGCCCAAAAGTAAGTTGACTACTGTAACGAATAAATTGCTGTTTTATAAAAAATTGGATCATATTCACAATGTATTCGCAACATACAAAACGAAATACAGTATACCTGACTTTTAAGCTACCCTCTACATTCTCGTTGTTATTTCATTGTACAGAATTTTAATAATAGTTGACTTAATAGTTCAACCACCCTGAATCAGTTAACTATTATTAAAATTAAATTACTATTTTATTCAAATATTTAATTATATTTTTATCTGTTTTTTTTTACGTTGCTCTTAAGTATTCACGTTGATTCATATTCTCAAGTAAACTTGGAACTCAAAAAAAATGTTTTAGATGCGGTTAACTGACTTTTGGGTCACTCTGAATTATAAAAAAAACAAATGTTTGTTTGTTTATTTATTGAACTTACATATTTAAACTTTTTCGTTTCACTTCTTAAATTTATATTTATTTATTCGAGATCTTCCATTCTTTTACTTAAGTTTTTCTTACAGATTTTTTTTATTCTTGTTTCATTTTTCCCTACATTTAAAAATTTTTCACTTATTTTCCCTAAACTTAATTTTTCCTGTCTCTTTCTCTCAGATCTGAATCGTACATATTTATTTGTTAAGTTAAATTTTAAGAGAAATACCTCCTATACAGTTGGAAATATTAATAAATGTTCAAACGTGGCGGTATTTTAGAATTTTAAATCTTATTTTATGTAAGAATTAGAAGAATTCTGCGAATCTCGCATTCACATAAAAATAGGCCCTTTTAAATATCGAAAGAGGCCCTACTGCTTATCTTTTGAGATCCTTCACTACATGAAATAAAAGATAATGTTACAAACTGTTTCAAGAAATAACTTGGTTTTTTACTAGAAACGAAGCTATTTTTGGAATGAATAATTTGCATAGAGGTCCCTAAATGTGAAGCCAGAGCTAAAGGGCCCTATATAGTGTCTTCATGAAGGACCTTCAAAACAAAATACACATGTTAATGCTTGAAATATTTTCTTTAATAAATTATATTTACTGTTTTATTCACTATTTTATAAAATAATAAATAATTAATAGATATAATTAAGAATAATTTTTAAGCGCTCCACTTAACCTTTCATCCTGTGCAGTACTATACGATACAGTACAGAACTAAGGTGATTTATACAATCGCAAGAAAATAAATCTCGTTTAAACGTTATATAAATTGTAATTATCTCTTACAATTTATTTAAATTTTAACAGATTCGTATTAATTATAAATTTAATTCATAAAATAATAATTTTTAGAAAAATTCTCGAAAATCCCACAATTGTAGAAAACCTTGAAAATGTTTACAATTGTCTGAAAACTGGTGAATCTGGTTTATTTTAGGAAAAACCATTAACAGATACATTTTTTAAGTAGTAAGAATTCAATTTTTAAAAAATAATAAATTTAACTACATATAAAAAATCACAAATATTTCATTTATTAAAAAATAAAATAAAATAAAAAAAAAGACAAAAATTTACAAACGATTTTCTTTGAAGATCTCAAGATAACAAGGGATGAATTTTTCTCTTTATAAATTTTTATTCTCAGTTGACTTGTCATTAACGAAGAGTATGTTTTATTATTACTATTATTATTATACTTTATTATCATTTTTTTTAACGAATTCTACGTGTAATCCTTAATAATAACATTGAAAATGGCTTAAGAGTAAAGCCATTAAAATTATATATATATAAAAGAAAAGCGGTTTAATAATTGTTTTATAAGTGAAAAGAGGCTTATTATATTCTTCCAGTGCAGTCAATTGTATTCTCCTCCCTTCGACTACATAAAGAAGTTTTATAACCAGGAGTAAGTAGCGCTTAATTGGAACGTCGAGAGTGTAATTTGCAGACGTTTGGCCTAATTTGCTGGGAGACCGTTAACTGTGATGTTTTACTAGCGCCTGCGTGGATGTGGAGGAATGCTTGCGGTCAGGACGGCCTCTATGATGACTCTTAAGATTAGTGGACATGCTCAGGTGGCTACCACACTCCAAATGTCATTAAGTCGGTGTTCTTTTTCTATCCCCCTTTCGCTTTTCTATCCTTAATGTTACTCTATGTGGTCTGATGCCTTCTACGTCTTTTATCGATACTTACTTTGCTTGTTTAATATAAGTGATTGGATTGTTTTACTATCAATTTTTCAAGTGGTTCGTGAGGCCATATGTAATTATTTTCATTTTATTTATTTTATATGTATACACATAGACTTATTCGTATTATCGAAATTTATTATGAGTAAAGTGAAATTTCTGCGTGTTTTTATTACAATAATTAAAAATTTGAATTGTTACGTCATTAACAATGTTATTTTTTTGTCAATTTCGTAATTTTTCGTGTTACATCACTCTCTTTCGTGCGCTTTTAGTGTTATAACACTGTCCTTCGTGTTAATTTCATATTCTTTCGTTAATATGAACGAAATTTTAAGTGTGTTTTATCATATTTGAAAGTGATTTTAGTTGTCGTTTGATAGTCAAATTCAAAATTTAATACATTAGAAATTTTCAAAGAAAAATTGTAAAATTGACAAGTGAAATTTTTCATGATGCAATAATTAAAATATGATGAAACAATTAAAATTTTTAATTGTCGTTATTGACAAATTTTTATAATAGAGTGATGCTCTGTTAGTACTTAGGGTTTTGGAATTACAATTATTACAACACAAAGCAGCAAATTAAACAGATTTTCTTTTCTTGACTTATCAATAAAACTTATTTGTAAAGCAACAATTAAATTTTCTAACTTTAATTGTATAATTTTCATATGTATATGTATAAGCGCATAGATTCATGAATATATATCAAGATTTAGTAAGCTTTCTAACGTATGGTTGCTAGTTTATTCTTATACAGTATATCAAAATATTTAATAAATATGCTTAAAAACAACTTATTTTGTGAGTTTTAAGGCTTTAAAACTTACAAAATGTAGGCTAATAATTTCAGAAAATTTAAGGCCTTAAAATATCTTTATAAATTTCATTAACACGGAAAATTTAAATAAAGAAAATGCATCTATTTTCCTTTAAAAAATTCATTTAACAGAAGTTTAACAGTTTAATTTTATATTTAACTCAATTAAATTTAAGCTATTAAATCCTATTTTTAAATAATTATGTTGTTTTAAAGTTCTAATTTAATATTTTCAATAAGGAAACCGATAATCAATGCTTACATTGCTTTAATAATAAGCTTAGAAGAGCATAAATATTGTCATTTAGATCTAAATTACTTGTATTACTATACACTGAAGATGCAATTTTAGAAGGATTGAATTTTTGAGTAAAATTAAAGTAAATATCGAGCCATTTATATTTTACATTTTTGAATTTCTTGCCAATTTATAATATTTTTTTTTTATTGTGCACAAATATAAATTAAGAGAAAGGAAAATCATCCCTGAAATAAAGAGAAAACCGAAAGATTATTGCCCAATTACATATAAACTTACAAATTTATAATTGATTTTATACAATAAATAAAAAAATAAAAATAAATAAATATACCACCTCCTGAAATGGGTGCTTCTCCTTTACATTAATTCGCTCTGCAGGAAAGCTAGATAACATTTATTAATATCGGAATAGCAGTTGTAAATGGACGAAATAATAAAGCATAGTGTGGAAGACAGGGAAAGTGTCGCCATTTTGTGGCTAGTTTACCCTCCCCTCGTTTCAACACGTGTGTCATTTGTCTTCCCCCTAATCACAGCGTACGTCAGACAACCGACGTCAAATCAATACAGAGCTACCAAAGGGAGCCGTTACATACTCTCGACTTCAGTAGAAACACTTCCGTTACTTATCCCGTAATCGGAGCTGTCTAAAGGGGATTGGTCCGGAATGAACCAACTAAATAGTTTAGTTAATGAGAGGTTATATTCAAGGGCTATTAATATTTTTCTTTTAGATATTTTACAACTAATTTTTTATTTAAAATTACTTCCATAAAATGCGCTAAATGAATTCTTATTGGCTCGTTAAAAACTATTTAAAAAAAAAAAACACTCCCACATATTGGCTGGTTTAAATAATTAGGGCGTGCCCGATTGAATTTCGACCAATTAGAAATTGATTTATAAATTTTGAAAGGAGCGTAATCGATCGGAAAAAAGTTTTGATCGTTTTTTTCCCGTTATATGTTTCAGTTTCAGCAATAAAGATTGCAAATTGATTTATTTCTAGTAGTTGGGGAGGGAGGGGAAGGGAAAAAAAACCTCTGATTAAATCTCGCTCCGTCATTGGTTGATTTATCTCGATAGAACGTGTACTCGATCGATTTTCCACCAATCAAGAAACGTTATAGAAATTAAAAAAACAAGTTTAAACCGTTTTAGAAAATTAAAGGTATAAATTTCACATTATAATACATCGACTTTACAAATAATTTATATAAAACTTCCGTTTTTTATTCGTTAAAAATACTATAAAATTTTTTTACTTGATCATTTAATTTTAATTATTGTTTTTTAATTAATCGATAAACAAAAACGCTTACTAGACGTAATTTAATAAATCTATTACGCTGTTAACATCTCGACCAATTAGAGAGCGGGATTTTGAAATTTTAAAATTTCAAAATCCGTTGGGTATCATTCGAATTCGTCCAATGGAAATCGAGATGTAAGATTTCGTGACCGTTAACGCGTCGGATCGCCCTCTATCGTCGGAATCACGAATCGTGGCGATGCGCTTTTTCCACATATTCGAATATTCATTATTGATTTTCCGGGGAAAACGGGAAAGATTGTATTTATTATGGATATTTTCTACAATTTGATACACGATTGACACATTTAACGTTACCGAAACTCGGTAGAAACGTCACGTTGTATTGTGAATTGGCCATGAAAAATCGTCCGGGGCGTAACATAACTCACGCAATGTGTTTGGATTATAGTCGAAAATGATATATGCTGCGTCACTTTTCAATAAGAAAACTGCATTTGGAACGAGATAAGAAGGGGAAAAAAGTGAAGTAGAGTAACCCCAAAACGTCTCCTTTCCTACCAATAAACACACGATATTAATAGACCGCATAACAGTATAAAATCCCCCAACATGTACTTTTTGTTACTAAGGTAGTATCTAGTGATATATTAGTTAAAAAAAGAATTGATACACACACATATATAGAGAGAAAAATAGAAAGAAAATTATCATTTTTATGTTAGCATCTAGTTGACAAATATGGGATCACAGCGGGTATGTCTACATTCTACGCCCAGTCATTCTTTAATGGGGGGTGTCGGGGGAAGAGTCGTCTCCCCGCTGGTTGGGTAGATGCCAGACGAATTGGTTAAATGGAGAATCATAGATTCTTTGCTACCTCCCGACTCTAAGTAGACTCGACCAGATATGATTAATGAAAGCTAAGCGATCGTTAGCATGTTGACGGCTTCGCAGCAGATTTTCGTAAAAGCAAAGCCTTTATTACTGGCCACCCCTATCGAGCGCATGCTCTAAGACCTGTACTCTTCCTGTCCCCCTTTCTCATTATCTTTTAATCTATTATCTATATTATTTTATATACGTAATTGAATTCTTAGATTTGCATTTTTTGAAGCATACTTTTGAAAATTTTCTTACCCCCTTCGTTCAATTATCATCTTCCCCTCTTTTAGAAGACATTTTTTTTTCTTCTTCTTCTTCTTCTTCTTTTATTTTTATTCTTTCTTGCTACTATTACTCTTGATAATCGAAATTTATTGCTTAATATGTTTCAGCTGTGATTTCTTTGTACGTGAACTAAATACAAATTAGTCGCCAAAATTAGAATCTGATCATTAATTGGAATTGAACGTTGTTTTTTTATTTTTATTTTATGTTTTTTTTTTTCTTTCCTTTTTTGGAAAAAAACTCGGCTTTTTTTAAGGTGTTCTTTTGAAGATAATTGAAAATTGTGGAATGAGTAAAGGTTCTTTAAAGGAAACATTTTTTTTTTTTTACTTTTTGATGCATTTTTCTTTATTCTTTTCTTTTTTTATTTTTAGTTGTCTTAAATTCTGATTAAGTAGAGATTTAATAATAATAAAAAATGTTAGAATGGCGGTCTTGAATATGGAGAAAAATGGAACTTTTGGCTTGTGCCGTTACGGTTCTAATGCCATGTTACCTATAGAATGAATGGCTGCAAGAATATATGAATAAAGTAATATTAACTTTCAGATGACTCCTGAATTAGTTGGCTATATGCTGAGGATATCTCTCTCTATATATATAAGAAAGAGTAATGAAATAACAGCATGGAGTCCGATGAAAATGATTTATATATGGATCCTTGCACAAAGAATCTTTTGGAATTCGAGAATGGGTTCTGTGCATATAAGCTTTTTGTTGATTAATGATTTTTAATAGTATCAAATAAAATCACTACTGCTAAATTAGATCTTTATCGTATTAATGTAAATGGTGGTCCAAAAGTCGGTTAACCGAGTTAGCGACCATTTTAATATCTTCGTTAACTGACTTTCGGGCTATTCTATATCTGTTCTTTATTATACTAGTCCTTACATGCTTTTTTCTATCTTTTGTGTTTATTTACAAGTTTATTTGTTTCAAATATTATGCAATAATTCTTATAAGCGAGAATATTACAAGAACTATATGACAACTGTTACGAGAGCTCGTGTAGTTTTTGTAATGTATTCATATAATACTAAAGATGTTGCTATGTTATTTTATTAATAGTCTCACTAAATTACAATTGTTTTTACAATATATTGCTATAACTTATACCAATTAAACTCTTTAAATGATCAGTAATATATTAAAAGTCCTTCTACAGTATTCGTGGCATTTGTACTGAAAGTTTTTGCTAATTTTTATGCAACATTATCTGCTCCTTAACAGTATTACAGTCACTTAGCAACATTAGGCTGCTTAGTTACAGATTTCTTAACAATATCATAAACTATTTACTTATGTAAACATCTTTTTTTCAGTCTTGTTTAACAACGAATTCTCTATAAAATCGAATCTTATGCTAATTTACAGAGTTATACTTCTTATTTGCCTCCTCGATTCTCACTTTTAAAGCTCTGGAAATCAAGAAGAGGAATAAGAAATCCAATTGCTACGCCTAAATTAACGCTCGTCGTATTTACTAAAGTTAAAATTTAAATCAGAGCATTTAGTTCAGCATAAGAAATCCTAAATATCAGTAGGAATATTTCTTACTTCTTATATATTTAGAATAGTTTTAAATATTATAATATAATGCTAAATTATTAGATTTGCTGCAAACTACAATAGTAAAAAAATCAGCAATGAGTTGCGTAACTTTTCCGGCAAGAATTAACATTGTTGTATAATTCAATAAAATCTCATAACATAATATCTATATACAGAATTTACTTATTTTGCATTTACTTCATTAAAGTAGTCTTTACATTCTACTCAATGATTTGCTAGTAGCCAGGTTCCCTACTAACACACCAGGCTTTTTAAATGTCTTAATAGTTCATGTACAACATGAAGTTTCCGTTAATACTATTATCAATTTCGTAGGGAGTTTAAGGGTAATGAGACAGAATTAAAATGTAGAACAATTAGAAAATTTTTAGCTCGATTTTAGGTTCCTAAAGCTTTAGAACAACGTAATAAATTGCTCGTTTCTTCAGTAACACTAGGATTCTTACCAAGATTGAGAGTAATTGATGCTATTACTGATGTCTTAGTATCATTACAAATACTTCAGTAGTAACATGTTTCTTACTAATTACAAATTTATAACTCCTGAATTCAATTACAACATTCTTTAACAAAATTTTATTCTTATTATAGAACTTTTACAGTAAATTCTATTAATTTCTTTGTGTTTTTAAAACATTTTGACTTCGTTTTTCCTTGAAAAAATATAATATTTAAAGTTTTTTTTTTTTTAAGGAAAAAGAATTTAAAATTTCTTAATGTCGCTTAGTTACTCTGCAAGATTGAAGTTTATGTACAGATTAACTGATCAGTATTATCTTACATGTATTTAGTTTCAGTATCATAGGACATCATTGACTTGTAAGCAACACTTTAAGCGGAGTATACGTCAAAGCTCCTCAATAGAACTACGAATAAGCAGAACACACAGATCTTATCTGCAATATTTATGACTTCGACTCTTGATATTTTGGCTACATAACAAAATATCCATTTGCTAAAATAATTTGAATGGCTGCGATATGTAGTTTGACATTGCTTAAGAACTAAGAAGAAAAAAGCCATAACAATCAATCAAGTTGTACCATAAATTAAAAAGGGAGATTGAAAAATCCAAAATATCCACAAGAAATAAAACTAAATCATGGACTCCATAAATTATAAAAGTTAATATTTGGTGTTTCTACATATCTACAATCTGGGAACATGCCAAAGAACATCGCAGAACATCTTATGAAGGAACAATGTTCTAAGAATAGAGGAATTCCAAAAATATTTTGGTAGTTTCGAGTCCTTTGTCAGCATTCTAGATATGGGAGCTTAAATGATCACCATATTTAGCTTATTCTAAATTTCTGGAATGTTATATAACATTTCATTAGAATTATTTTGGGAATTTTTAGAGTATTTCAAGTAAAGGATGCTCTCGAAAAATATTCTAGAGATGAGAATGCGGAATTTTTTAAAATAGCATCTAGAAAAGTGCTATGAAATCCTAAAACTTTTCTAGAATTCAAAACTGTAGGACCATTTAGTAGTCTAATATAGGAACTTTTTAGTAGTGTCAAGTTCTCTAGAAGCATGCATGTTTGATCTAATGGGCGTAGAAAACTCTCAAACAATTTAAAGTTATGAAGATTAGACGTTTATGAACATTATAAAAATAATGAGCATAGGATGCTCATAAACATTTTTAATGTAATGAGCATAAAATATTTTTAAAACGTTTAAAGTCTAATTGGACTTTAAACGTAAGAAACATTTAAAGACCAATTAGAAAGTTTTCAGCATTTTAAATGTATAAAACATTTTAACGATCTTCGGGATTTTAAGTGCAATTAACATAAAAATTCTTTAAACACTTTAAAATTTAACTAAATAAAGAAAACATAGATTGAAGAAGCATACGGTATAATCTGCTTATTGTAATCACTTGGGTCTTGCTCTATACTGATAACATTAAGCAGAGTAAGTAAATAAGACTAAAATTAGTAAAAATTCTATGCTAAAGCAATTAAAAAACATATAACTTGAAAATGTATTAATTATGATAGCAATTCGTGCATAAATGAGCAAATTTTAGTGTTTAAAGCACCATATTTAGACATTAATCATTGGGCCTGCAGAGAGCTTGGATGCTGATTTCGCAGTGATAGCTGATACCGATAGTTTGTACAAAGTGCCTGTCAAGAAGGCTCTCTTTCCCCATTTCTCTATCTCTCGCTCCTTCTTTATTTTGCTATATTTCTCTTAATTCCGAAAAAAGTATTTTTCTGATATAACAGAATTAGCCAATATTGGGGACGAGACATCTCTCAAATTCCCTTAGTAGCTTCGCCCCTGGTTATAACGATTGCATGACCTAAAAAGAGAGCTGAAAAATGCCTATTTTAATCAAAGATAATGATAACAATAAGCGAATTTTTGTACGAAGTTGACAATATCAGGAGAGAAACGGCAATTTCCCACAGCATTTTAACGTTACGAAACATTAAATTAGCAAAGCGCCAAAATATAAATATTTACTACGTGAAAAGCACTCAAAGACCTTGGCTACTTTGTATAATTTGAAATTGGATAATTAAAATTCAAATGACGTAACGTTTCGGCTCTAAGCAAAGGCTTCTTAACCACCCCTCGTCCTTGACTCCGTCTCAGAATCATGTCAAGTTATCCAAAAGGTCATTCTGACCGACAATTCTGTCAAAGGAGGAGTCATCGGGAGGAGTCATTTCCCTAATCATAGTTATTAGTACCAGTCAACCCCATCAGATTACACGAAAGCCCTTTCCGCGTTGCTTATCTTCTTATCTTTTATGAGGTTAACTGAAACAATTGTTGTTAAACTTATGCCGGAGACATTAGATCATAAACAATACAATTTTTGGGGATTATCATCAATTTATTCTTTAACTTTTTTTTTCCTTTATTTTTTAAAAGAGAAGTGACGACATCGCTTCCAGATGTCGTCACTATTTTCGTCAATTTAAGCTGTTTTGTTTGGAAAAGAACAAAAAAATGCTGACGTTTCGCTTTTCACTAGAGTTAAATGTAACGGAAAACCTGGAAGAACTCATAAGCAATTACTATGTAAACAGAGTTATAGAGCTTTTTTCCATTCCTTCCTCTTCTTCATCCTTTTTTTTTTATGGAGAACTAGGGATGAAGAAGACTTAGAAATTGGAATGTAATTTGAATGTTTAAGTTCGTGAGAGGTATGTTACGCTCGAAATTGAGACATTTTCCTTGTTATCTTTGACGACATCTTGAGATTCTTTAGTAATAAAGTTCTTAAAGATAATAATTTGTTCTTTAATTCGCTTTTTTCTCTGCTTAAATAACATTAAACTGTTCTTACTGTGCGTTATAGTAGCAGTTAAATCTCCTGATCTGTATCTAGAATTTGATATATGTTTATGACGTTATTCTTCTCTGATATACATTTAGGATTTGTATATCCTTCTCTGATATATGCAAGTGATGTTAGCCTATATCTTCCTATTATGAAAATATTTCTCTGCTGTTTTTAAATAGGTAATTTCTACGCTTATTTCAAGCGAAATTTGGAAAAAGAAACTGTTAAATAATATCTAAAGTTTTAAAAATGATGTAAGATGTGAATTAATTTGTAGAAAAATCATTTTTTACTCATTGTTTTCAGTGATAATTAGTTGTCTCTTCCTTTTGTACTGACGCTAATGTGCAATTCTATACAGGAATTTTTCATTTTGCTTCAATTAAAGCACCATTTAAATTAAATTTAAGAGTTTTCAGTAATTCAATTGTGTTATATTTTACCATTTTAATACTTAGAAATAATTTTAAGGAGTATTTTTTTTACATTTTAACCGCATAATTTTATGGTAGAACTATTTATGGTAAACATATGTAAGTAATATTCATGCATTTCTTAATTAATTTTGCAAAAAGCTATAAAAGTATTTAACATTTTTGAATGTTTTAAACATGAAACCATAATTATGGCTCCAAATTTTAAAAAGTTCGAATAAATTTTTATGCTTTTCACTCTTTTACAACCTTTTTTATTTAAATTACCGAAGGATAATTTTCTTGAAATATTGCAAACAGTTTTAATTCATTAAACTACTTTTTTAAAGAAGTATTTAAAATTGCTTTTTGGCAAATCCGACAAAATTTTCTGTATTTTAATAGTGATAAACCGCATTTCTTGGCTCAGTTTCGTGTAGCACATCTACAGGAACCTCTCTTAATGATATCTTATATCTCAAGGACGAATTCAGGAATTAATTATAAACTAAATTAGAAAGGTTACTTTTGTCTAACTTAAAATATGGAGTTGTTATATAATCGCCTGTTTATCTTATTAGTTTTATCAAATCTTATTAAATTTACAACATGAATTCGAATGTCTTGTGTTTCTTCAAAGAAAGTATATGGAATTTTGTTAGTCTGTACTTTTGTATCTCATACTTCCAAGGAAAAATTTAGTATTTTTGCTATGTAGTATGTATTTTTTAGTATGTTTTACACCTCACATCTCCAAAAAAGTTCAACAGTTTTACTATTTTGTACATTTTGTACGAAGGTACAGTGCCTTGTACTGTACCTTCGAAGAAAAATGTGGCATTTTTGCTATCTTGTAACTTGTAAAATAGCTTTGAAAATACGTGGTACAAAGGTAGAAAACAGCAAAATGTCAAAATGTACAGCACGTCGCATCTTTGTACCATAAAAAATTATGGAAAGAAAGTTAAAAGCCCAACAACTTAAAAATACTAAATGGCTGCGATGATCATCAATTTATCACGTTGAAAACTAACCGAAGACCTCATAAAAACCTAATTAGCCACACTTTGATAAAATTATTATTTTTAAAGATAGATTATATTTTTAATAGACAAGTAATAATTCATAGAAAGGAGAAAAAACCCTTCATAAATATAAGAGGCCTTTAAACGGAGCCGTATAATCAGAAGGCCCGTAACTACCTCATTACGTGATAATTCATGTCGACACCTGATGTGACGTAACGACTTGATATTCCTCAAGGTCTTTACCTCATTATTCATCGTAATTGTCCCCTCTCTCTCACCCTTCGAAACTTTAAATTTTGGGTAGTGGTCTCGTTATTTGTGAGAAAAATACGCACAAAGCTAACTTTTCAACTGGCTAAAAACAAATCTATTAGGGTCCAACCTGTTCTCTAGTTTCTGTATGCTCTGTTAGTTTGCTTGACCCTATTGAATGCATTATTCATCATAATTGCTCCCTCTTTCCTCCTCTGAGTCTTAAATTATGATAGTGATTCCGTTATTTGTGAGGAAACCATGTACAAAACTCACTTCAACAAGCTACAAACTAATCTGAGAGTATTCAATTTGTTCTCATTGTGTGCTCTATTAGTTTGAGTGGCTCCTACCCAACTTATCAATTCCAAGCAATTTTACTATTGTAGAACCATCTAGAACTTTATAGTTATCCAAATGAATATAAAGACGTCTTGATACGATAGAATTTTCAGTTTAATTCACTATTTTACAATCAAAATTTTCAATAGAAATCAAAGATTACAGCGAATCTTTGATTAGAGCCACGCTAAACCGATCAATATTCTGAATCTAAACTTAAAATTTGAGTTTATCTACTTCAATCTGAAGATTTGTTAAGTCAAAACTTCGCCCAAATATAGATTTTTAGCACAGTTTTGAAGCTTAGAATCAATTGAATGTATTAAATTCAAGCATAAGAGTGAATTAAAGCTGAAGTTCAACAACATTATCACGTTGCTAGCTTCAAAATGTTCGAGATAACTTAAAAACACAGTGTTAGATACGACGAAGAACATTTTATTCCAAGATCCTCCCTTGATTTTTGTATGGTCTAAGGAAGAAAACCGTAAATTTCTAGCACAAGTCACAACTGCTCTAGAACACTTTGAAAGATCATTTTAAACGATTCACCAACAATCAATATGTGCTAAAATGGGGCATTAAATCGGAATATCTCTAGGCTATACGATGCCTCTTATATAATACTGTAACAAGGATCCTTTCGAGCATTCTCGTGGGTGTTAAATTGTTTAAACTTAATGTATCGGAGCCATAAAGAGTACTTAATGATCATCTAGGAAACCCCCTTTTATATACATCAATATGCTTTAAAGTACACCACAAACTTTGGAGTTACTTAAACGTTTAATCGGGCGTAACGCTTATGCCCTCGAGCAGGAAGGAAAAGGATGCAAATTTTTGAATATTGCACCTGTTAGCTATATAAGGCAAACAAGAGGCCAACTTACAGCTGACAAAAATACTCGAAATTCTGACTAAACTACTTGTTTACAGTCATTATCCACTAGTAAAGGTCATGATGGTCGAGGTCGTCCGCTTTACTTCTTCCGAAGGTCAAAACAACTTTTGTTAGGTGGGTAGCATATCGTATCTAAGTTATTCTTTTTTAATTCAGAAAAATTCCCAATTATCTCTTATTGCTTAAGGATTATTATTATTATTTTTATTTATTTTTTATTTTTAAAATATTTTTTCACAAGAATTAGGGCAAATAATCTTATTGCGTGGGATTATCTTCTAGTTTTCTGGATAATAGAATCGTGCAAACATGTATAAGACATATAATAAGAATGGTTCGTGTTGCTACAACAGGATAATGGTCTTCACTTTTCTATTTAGTTACGTGACTGCTGAACATTTACCACTTTAGCGATATGATAATGAAGTTTTGTATCTCTTGACTTCGTTTTTTTAACTGGATAAATTCTGTAATAAAGTTAGAAACATGTTCTTGACATTATCTCTTCCACTGCACTCTCTTGTTGCTCCGGTAGCATTTAGTAAATAAGGGAGTGCATAAGAGATAATGAAAATTATAATGCTGTTATAGGAACGTGATGGATTGGCTATTTAAGATACAATAAGCTATTAGATGAATCTCTTAAGAACTGGCTTAGATACTTCAAAAAAAATATGTTTAAATAGTAAAATGCCTCGTTTAACCATGCATTAAGGAGTTAAGCTCGCATGATCTTGCATCAATTTACGATCTACAACGAATGATTCCTCCTGAAGTCTCGTTTAAAACACTTAAAATTTCACGAGTAAAATTCTGAAGTGCATACTTTTTATGTTAATTTTTTATTAGATTAACGCAAAAGGCATTTATTCAACAATAGATCCTGGCTGAGCCAAATTTAAACTAGTGGCTATATAAACTGTTACATATAAGAGGACCTTCTTTCGCCAAGTAATAGCGATTTAAAAGCGTCAGGGTCTAAACTTTAGTGTCTAATATTGCGGGGCTCTAAGTTGTAGCTTGTTTAGCTTATGTATAAATCAAGCTCTCGATAGTATTGTAAAATTTGTGATATTTAATGTTGTGGTGAGGTGATGTAATTTTGAATCATGCAAAACGTTAAAGTTTTATACGCTCCTGCACTTAAAAATATAAATTAAATAATTATTCTGTACATTAAATTAATAATTTTCTGGCAATTTAATGCAAAAATTAATTTTTATCTATCTTTGTAAAGTCTTCAACAGTCATCTAAGAGAATTTCGTGGGCAATAACATATTTCGAGAATGGTAAAACGATATTCTTATTATATATTTAATATTTTTAGTTAAAATTTTAAAACATTTTAATAACTCAAATTGAAGTATCGATTCTAGAATTAAGATTTAATTCTAGAATTTTTTTTCCATAAATTCTCACAAGGATTTGAAAATGATGCGATCAATTCGATAATAAATTCTTCATGCAAATGCTTAAAATCTGAAATATTTTTTTGCGATTTTTATTGGCAAATTAATATTTTTTGGGAAACAATATTAATATCTTTCAAGTACTTTTGGAAGACTCGATGCACCTTGCTTCGCAAGAAGTTCATTAAATTGGGAAAGTATATATATATATATATATTTTAAGAAAAAAATTCATAAATTTATTAAGATTTTACTAAGAAAATAAACGGTATTAAGGACCGTTAATGATTGAAATTCTTAATTCTTGAGCCATAAGGATTACAATCCTTACTGTGAAGCCATACTACTACCAAATCGTAATAGGTTAATAATAACAAGTCAATATAAATGGTTATACAATAAAGGAAAGAAAACGAGATCATAAAATATAGACACCCCCTATATCACTGTAGACATTCAAACTGTGCCACCATCCAAAAAACCATAAGAAGCTGTGGTACAGTAGAAAGGAGAGGCGAAAGATGCTACCGGCCATGTCGGTGCCTCCTTCCAAGACTGCATTCTTAAGTCCCTCCGGTTGGGTGTGGGCAACCCACTAGAAAGGAGAAATCGACCCGTCCCGACCAAACGGAGGAAGCCGGGAGCACATCACTGTATAGGCTTAGATAAATAAGATGATGTGTACCTCCTGTTAAGCTCCGATAAGGTTTTCGTTAGAAGGTAAGTCTCAATTGTTGAGTGCTTTCTCTCTTCTCTCTCTCTCGCTCTCGTTCTCTCTTCAGTTTCTTTCAACGTTAATCGCCTATTTACTTCACTTAAAGCATGGTACTCGTGTTGGGGTGGGCTGAACACGTGCGCGCCCTCCTATTTCACAGGTGTTTGCGCGCCACACTTCGCGTGCCACTCTCAATGACAACTAAAATTAATTATTCAGAATATTATGGTGACGATACACAAAGGTTTAAAAGGTTTATTTATCTGTTGAAGTACCATATGTAAGTTTTTTCCCCCTTTTCTGGGGTTTTTTGCTGGCCGATCTTTTGTCGCGCGACTGGGTGTTTTATGGGGCGTTCCAGTCGATTGATGGGTATCGTTAAGGGGTTTCGAATAGTTTTCGGATCTCGAAGATCCATCGGGGAATCGGAAATTGCCAAAAAAGTATTGTCATCGTGTGATTTAAAAAGGCACGAAATGCCTCTCTTTAGTTAAGTAAGCGGCCAGCAGATGGCGCGTGACGGCGTAATTAGGGCTAATCGGCGCCCGTCGACTTTTGCATGCAAATTAATCACTGCACCCACTACCCTTAACTGTATATAGGGCCAATTAATTGTCATTGGTGAGACTTTTGTTTTGTCTACAAAGTGGGCAATTTGCCAGAGAAGATGCCAAGCATCGTGCGCTTTTTGAAGCTGTAATTAATAAGTCTCTCGCCGATCGCGTAACTGAGGATGCAAAATGGCAGGCGATTTTCGTGAACGTCACGTGATCTCGCTTAGATTAGGACCACGTGTTCTTGAAATGTTTCGGTAAGAAAGTAATCGAAACCATAAGCACTCCTTTTACGGGACTTCTGGTATCTTATTTTTTGTTTTGCCACAGAAATCATAAGATATTCAGCCCTACACACGGGGTGCAATGTAAAACGCGAGATTCTTTTCAATAGAAATCTTAAGAGGTTTTCGTTTTGTTAGTGATGATGTCTATGATCGAGGGGTCTTCTTTTCACCTCTAAATACAATAGTTACAGCAACCAGAGTTGTTTTCAATAAGCTTAACGACTTCATTACGAGCTGTCAGTGTGTCGATCCCCCTAAAGATTCACTTACTTTCTAATATCTAACCAATAGAAAATTGCTTTTTTAATAAAGAAAACTAAAAAGAATTTATTTAAATTAAGATTTGAAATTTTAAATCTTAATTTTCTGGATAATAATTATCTCTTTGCATGCCGATCCGAAAGATAATAGTGTACATAATTAGCGGTAAACCTTTGAGCTTTATCTGTTATCTGTCCTTGAAAAAGGTGGAAACGGATGCAAATACGATCTTGGACGAAGTGGTTTAATTAATTAGAAAAGAGCATAACTATGGAATCTTTTAAGCGTGTCGAATTTTGTCAAGAGAAATCGTTTTATGTATCTTTCTAGTAGAAAATTAATGCTTGATTTCAGCCCCATTTCGAGCCTCGTAGAGGTTTCAGGTGCATCACCTTAAGCACTTTCCTCTTTTCTCCCCTTCTTCTGGGGTTCCTTTTAAAGGTAGAACACATCCTATTGGGTAGGAGCTAATCTGTCTCGAAATCTAGATCGAAGAGCTAATTAAAACATCAACAAATTCGCACGACATCTTTACAATTTTATGATCTAATTTTCATATTTACACAGATATCCGAATGATTTACAGCACCCACCAGAATGTCCCCCTCGTGCTCGAAAGGCAAGCTGTTGCGGTGTGTTAAATGAAGAGATCAAAACACGCGCAAGAGTGTCTTTCCTACAAGAAAACACGCTGTAACCAATTTATAAGTACAACCCTTTCTTCACGTCACAGAATAATTTAAAATATTTATCGATTCGGATCACTGTAGAATCTTATCGTTTGTTTGGTATAATTTAAACGGTGAAGAACAGATATTTGAAGCGCGACTCGTCGCGAAGTCGCATACTTCGCGCCACTCCCTAAATAATAATATTAATACGAAATAAACGAAGCGTGTAAAAATTTGATTATAAAGCGCACAACTGGTTTCTTAGCTTTCACAATCGAAGTGAAAGGTGTATAAGCAGTGACGTGTTTCTCCACTCAACATAATGAAAATCCTTAAATGCACGATTTATTTACAAGGTTAAGAAATCGTGTTTACCTTCAGCTTTATGCAACCGGGTATCTAAAGCCCTTCTACTAAAGATGAGTATCACTTTTGTAAGTAGCGAGGAGGCTCATTCATTCAACATCGCACTCGTCATCGATATTCGATAAATATTTGTTATTCTTTAACGATATGATATTTAACTTGTTGCCCACCTTGCTTTACCTCACTTATTCTCCATTACAATAATAAACAATTTGCTACATGGATTCAACAAAAATAAAATTTAAGTTTGACCTCGTATTGATTGTCTTCTGGGTTGTGCAGGTGTCATTTCGGTAAAAGTGCAGCCGTAAACACTTTTGTTGTCGTCGCTGTAGGTTAATTGCTGTCGAATGACCGCAGAACAATGGAAAAAAGAGGAAAGTGGGGTTTAAATCCGGATACGTACAAAGGATGAAGTGGGTATGGACACCTGGGTGTTGGTATTCCCCGATTCTCATAGGATCGAGGTACAGTTTCGGTGTTTTCAATTGTACCACACGCTTCGTTTTTGGTATGTAAGTAGGTTCTGTACGTAGCTGCTCTAGTATTGTGTTTAGTAGAATACATAGTTTTTGATCGAGAAATATGTGACATAAAACCTCAATTTTACGTTTGATCAATCCATGTTTAATTAAAAACTAATCTGGTTTGTGTTAATTAGCATTTTTGATCAAATTAAACTTAATTAAAACTATAAATTACATATTTAATCACAAATGCCCAAATCCCAGTTTAATCAAAATATTCACTTTCGTGTTTAATAATAATAAAAAAGAAAAAAAAACAATCAAAATATTCGATCTAAAATATTTAAGACATTCACTTTCGTGTTCGATCAAAATTATTCTGTTCTATCTTTAATCGAATGAATTGAAATTCGTACTTGATCTAAAATATTCATCTCGGATTGACGTATCGAAAATTATTAAATGTGGATTGTCAAGCAGTTAAACTGCTCAGATTTGAATATATAATTGATAGAATATCTAATATTTAATGGATTTTTATGCTTGTTGTTGAAGCAACATTTGTGCAAAGGGTTAAATGGATAATCATGTGAACCCCGCACTACATAAAGGCACATTTCGTCCTTGAACTATTTTCATAGCTAATTAAACGCTTTAGGATTTAACACGCAAGGATCTTCTCGACGATCAGGATACTCTCAAGGTTCAGCTTCTTCTCTGTGTTTTATCCATTAAATTGCTTTAGGATTTAACACGCAAGGATCTTCTCGACGATCAGGATACTCTCAAGGTTCAGCTTCTTCTCTGTGTTTTATCCATTAAATTGCTTTAGGATTTAACACGCAAGGATCTCTAAGATTAGGTATATTCTCTAGGTTCAGCTCTAAGTTTTATCCTATAGAATTGATAATTTTTGTGATGAAAATCACTGAAAATCTACAGCTACTAATCGAGGATGAATCCGGATCTCATTTAGTTTAGTAAGTGAGCATTGAACATGTTAATTAATCTTATTTTTAAATCGGGATTTTAAGGATGAACACCTAAAACTGCGGTTTTCTGTTGCATATTTGATCTTGATGCATCTTTATTGGGATTCTTCGAGTGCGCCTTCTAATTAGATCAGCTCATGGTGTTCACAGCTCAAAAATTGCATCCTAAATTGCTCGGGATGCAATTTCTGAGAAGTTTTAACCAACAATCTGGCAAAGCAATATAATTTTTCATGAAAAATTTTGAGATAGATCAATTACATTTTGCAATGGAGGGGCATTCAAGAGAGAGTATTGGAATTGAGGATGCAAAAAAAAAAAAAAAATATCTTAATTTTTAAAAAATTGCAAAGCAATTTAAACATAAATTTAAAAACGCAATTAATTAAATTTAATAGGTTATTAAGTAAGTTATTATTGCAGACATAAAGCACCACGAAGCACAAATTTCTTTTGAAAAGTTAAGAATAGGTAAGCATCAATTGTTAAAAGGGGTGGGTTATTAATAAATTCATTAATCAAATTAACCGATAACATAAAGGATCATTGCAATTCTTAATTATTTTAATCGACGCCATATTCGTTCCATCAACTTAATCAATTAATGCAAAAGAATATATAAGAAAACAATTAAGCGAATGTGATACTCTTCAGCGACAAACATGTCCTCTCTTCTGCATTCGACCATAATTGTCAGTTAGCAATTGCTTCTAAAATGCGTCCGCACCTCCCATACTCGCCTCCGGAGGTAAGAATACCAAAGAATTCAGCCACCCCTCAACGCCCCTTTGCTTCTCCCCTAGGGAAGAAGATAGAACTGAAAAACTAAGTGGAATATAACCGTAAATACGGTATAACCATTGTAGCCAAAACTCCTTCAAATCGATCCACACAATTCCTTTGCTTCTTGGCTTGGCCACACTCCATTAGAGAGTAAGTTTCTGTCGGGTTTACCGTTTCTTCGGTCGATATCTTGAACGAGCGTGTATCAATGACACAAACACCTCCACCTCCTTGTCGGGCCTCTAGGTTATATTTCACCGGTTGCCACCGTCTCCTAGGTAACGCTGTGGCAAGTCAAGTGCGCGCCCCACTAATGCCAAGTGGCCGACCGATTCGGAAATTTTACCAAAGAAACGGTTGCGGAAGTTGCAGCTTCCCCCCTCAGCTTGACTTAGCTTGAAACATCAAGTTTGTTCAATCAAGCTTCTGTATTTTTTTTTTTAATTCTTGTTTTAAGAGATGCGATTTTTTAAAACTTCCCTTAGTTGTAGGATCCGTTTTTTCTTTCTTTCTTTCTCTTCCTCCCTGTTTCTATACACTTAACGGTAGCTCCCTTATGAAATTGTGACGTCAAAGCGGAAGTTCCCACGCTTGTTCAATTGGGCATGCGTTCTGACAGATTTCTTTTTATGAGTCGGGTCCGCCCAATGTCTCTCTCTCTCTCTCTTGGAAAGCGATTATATTGGAAATTTCATTTAGCTCCCTCCCAAAATAGCTTTAGGTTTCGATTATCCTTCTTCTATGATTTTAATGCTTTTTCTCTAAATAAAATTTTATATATTTTTAAAAAGTATTTTAAACGTTTGATAATTTATAATATTATACACAAATTTACTGAATTAATTGAAATTTATCCGCAATAATCGACTTTGAATTAAAAGTGACCGCATGGTTATGGCGCTCGTCATTCATTAACTGTTGCTCGTTTAATATAACCATATATTAATATGTAAAATGATAATTTTTGTGGGATTTTAGTAAATCAGTGTTAAACGAATACTTCAGTAATTAAAGTTATGTGATTTATTCGCCCAAAAACGAACTGTTTATCGTGTGGTTGAGGGCATAAAGAGTAAACACTCTCATTTCTTTCTGGAATATTTTCAAATTTAAGTGAAATTATCATGAAATTTTTATATGTCTCACCATAAAGTAACAGTTATGACCAGAAATTCAGTGCTTCTACTACGCAAAAAAAAAAGCATCTTCTCGGTTTGCACTTTCGCTTCATCACGAATGCCAAAGCATTGGTTGTTTACTCCATAGATATGTGGGAGCTCGATGTTTTCTCGTTATCTCGAGAGAGTTGAGTGATAAAATTCAAAGTGGAACTCGAATTTATCCATATATTTTTTTTTCTACAATGTAGACGGCAATACATAGGTGATATG
Source organism: Centruroides sculpturatus (assembly GCF_000671375.1). Classification (NCBI taxonomy): domain Eukaryota; kingdom Metazoa; phylum Arthropoda; class Arachnida; order Scorpiones; family Buthidae; genus Centruroides; species Centruroides sculpturatus. Next base: position 439,433 of record NW_019384426.1, on the reverse strand, counting down.
CAGTGAAGCCGCAACGCTTTGCAAAGAGGAAGGTTCACAGAATTAACGATTTAAAAAAAAAGTATAATGGAGGAATGTTTAAATTGCTGTTATAATCTGAGCTTCTATTAATCGATTAGAGAGAGTTCGTTTACCCGAAGCTCTCGACTGACAGAAGAAACAAATCGCTGTTCGCGTTATGACCCACATTCCTTTCATCAGAGGGAGCCACAGATTACATCCCCGCGGATCGGATCGCCAAGTGTCAATGTGGCACAATTGTTTGTTTGCCATAATGTAAACGTTGGTAGATACAAAAAAAAAAAATTGGCTTTCATGACAACCAAAGCCATTATTCGGTGGAGTTGCGAAGGGTAACTTCAGAATGGATTGAAAGACAATACCACACGCAAATATTGTATACCTGTTGGAATTTATAGTAAAGTCCGGTGCATAAAACTCGTTTATAGTAGCAAAATTTAAAGTTGAATTTATAATTTTAACGACTGTAATGTGTTCAATATGTAAGAATCTTTAGCTTTGGCTCTTTGTTTATTCACTCCAACTCTATATTTATTAGGAAGTATTTCAATATTTATAAATTAAATTGAATATCTTCAGAAATTAATGTTAAAAATAGTGTTTCTGATTCACGTAAGTTGAATTCTTGTTTTATAGTCCATTCTACATCATATCAAAAGGCATGCATCCAGTTTTTCTCTTAACACTTCAAAATCTAGTGAATTAAATGTGAAATTTTGCTGGATATCCTAAGGATTTTCCTACTTAAATTGCTTTTATAAAGAATTTACATGGTTATTCAAAAAATGTAAATATTTAAAGACTACTTTAAGATAAATTTAAGATTGTTTTTTAAGAATTTCTTGCGAGTCATCCTTATGAAACTTTGTTTAGGATCATAAACTTACCGTGATGAGTACGTACAGTAGAATTTGATTGCAAATTAGCAATTTCTCATAGCCAGACTACACTACTTTTAATCAATGGATGACGATAAATAAAAAAAAAGTCTTTTGTGTAATATAGTACAGGGTCAGATTATATTACCGTTTTAAATTCATTTGTATGTAAATATTAACTATAGAATAGAACTTGTTGTTAAATGGGTCAATAGTGAGAGAGTTGGATACTTTGAAGAGAAAGTTGCAAATAGTGCTTTTCCTCAGAGCATAATTGGAAGTTAGTTGTAGGTGATGGCATATTTGCAAAGGTGCACGAACATCTAAACTCGAAGCTATATTCAAATTAAGATTATTAAATGGAACAATATGCAATAAAACTAACTTCTAGACGGCCCTATTACCTTAAAATTAAGAGAAAAAAATAGGGAAAATAAGACGAAATATATACAGATACTGTAGTTCGGACAGGAATATGTTTCTCTTCGATTCTGGGTTATCGCCTACTTAACTGGAGTGGTTGGCCCACTTTCCACATCATTTTAGCCTCCGCTTTATTTATTTTTTATTTTTTTTGCGAAGAGTATATTCTAGTTAAACAGCACTTTAAATATAAGCTGCTCTCCTTAAATTATCCAGATTTGAGATATTTAGTAGTATATATAATTTGAATTTCGTGTAATAAATAGTCGGATGTTGAGTAACAGACGTTAGTTGTATGTATTTATTACTGTATATAACTCAAAATATGGTTTTAATCTCTGTAAGCTGACCAGTTTTTATTCTATAAATAATAACTAAAGTGAATAATGATGACCATCGACCCATTTAACTCGAAAATAAAGACCAGAAGTCTCGAAAGATTGTTTTAAACGACGTTATATGTAACTGATGAGGTTTAAGATAATCTATAGTGATCGGGGATGTCAGGAAAATCAAAAGTTCATTTACTTGTCTGAATCTTAGTACAAGCTTTTTTATGTTTGTTATCTTATTTAGTTCAATTGTGCAGATTTAAATACTGTTTAAATCAGTAAACCAGTTAATAAATCAAGTTAACAGTTAATATTCTTCTGAGTTTATAAATAAAGAGCTCAAATGAAGATAATTTTGAGATTAATTGAGCTTTAATATGAACTAGAAGCAAATAATCTATATCTTATATATAAAAGTCAAAATATGTATGTTTTATTGTATGTTAGGTGAAGGCTTCTACATCATTCAACGTATTCGTATCAAATTTGGCATGAATATTCTTCGACATCCCAGAAAAAAATAGGCCTACTATGGGGACCACTCCAACCTTTTCTAAGGCCCAACTCCTCTTAACTCTGAGCAATATATTGTGTTTTGTAGAAGTACTATATCTTTTAGTAACTAAAGCCATTGTTTTTATCACCCTCGCGCAGTCCAATCTCGCCAATCCCCACCCCATGAAACTCCAGAGCAATACCGGACTCATGCAGACAATACACAATAAATAATTCTATTTATTAATTTACAGTGAATATTAATTATATTATTTATCGTAAGCAACAGTCTAGTGAATACTTTTTGTAATCCTTTCATTAGAAATTGATAAATAGGGTTATTATGACAACGATATTAAATAATTGAAGTAAACTAATCACTAGGAATGATTTAATTACAATATTCATAGAATATTCTAATATTCACTAGATAATTAGGACTATAATATTCATTTGAAACTAGAATAGAGCCTCAATATTCATTACAAACTGATAAAAAGGATTATATTCTAAGATTGTAAATATATATAGTTTAGGGTTATACATATAATTTATTATGTAGATTATAAATAGGACTATATTCAGCGAGACTATAGTTTTATTTGAATCTAAAGAATAGGACTATAATATTCACTGGAAGCTAATAAAGATGACTACATTATTCAATAGTTACTAATAAATGAGACCAGAATATATTAAATGGAGATTGATAAGTAGGACTAGTGGAGCTATAACATTCATTAGAAGATAACAATTGGAACTGTAAGACTCAAAACAAGTTTAAAATTATGAAAATATCTTCGTTGAATATTAAAACGGATGCTTAAGTCTTCCTGAAAAGTTATCAATACGCAAGTAATATTAACTAAGTATAGAGAATTCACTAGATAATCTGAAATGCTGCGAAATTTAAAGCTACTCGATGTTCACAGCATCTAAATTACAGTATTCTTCAAGTACCGTGATTTAACGAGATATTTAACTGATAAAACGATCACACGAAAGAAAATAAAATTACTTAATGGCCATAAAAAGTAGCTTTAGTTACAAAATGAGGTCAGAGAATAGAAAATCTTTAATTTCGGAGTTGAATTTTACAATATAACAAGATAAAATTGAAGCATGTTTAATTGAAGAACGTTATTTTCAAGTTTTCAAGTAATCAAAAATTCAAAATTTAAGTACTCCAACCATGTATTAACGAATTCCAAAATGATTATAATTTGTGTTAAGCACTACAACGTTGGGGTATTCACTCATCTGCTAAGGTTATCAGAAATATTTCTTCCTGGAAACAGTCGAAGTTATTACACCTCAAGGCAGACAATTACATTAGCGATATGTTATTAATATAGCAACTAACTTCTCAAACTGTACGAGTTTGGAATGCACAGATTATACTTTCTCCAATCTTGGGGTGTTGCCTGCGTCTATTCCGGATGCTGTGTCGCTTGGACACACGAAGCGGAAAATTTGTCAAGAAGCGAATCAAGGAAAGCAACTTTCGATGACCCTGGAATGAAAACAAGAGGAGTTGAAATTAGGTCTCTTTCTCCATCTTTCTCTCTAGTGGCATACGTACCAAAGGACCGCGCCTTTAGGGTGCAAAAACTAACGATTCCTATAATCCCCCTAACATCAGGGGTTCGCAGGAATGATACAAAAAGCATCTGCTCTGGTTAATTTAATTTTTGCCAACTTGAATATAACCGAAAAGTTAGCCAACCTACCACAATTTCTTTGTGGTAAATTGCCTAAAGGTATAGGGAAAATAGATCTATTATTGTTAACTTGCATTATTTTTAACATAATCCAACCCCTTCCACTTTAAACATCTTAACTATAGACTCTAGAATAGAGGTTGTGATCAAGTTTAAAAATATATCTTTACTCAACAATAGCTTGCATAATTTTAGGAGATAAAGCTGATAAAGACGAAGAAATGAGATAATACACGCAAAACTCCTTAAAAATTTTCCTAAAAATATGTATTGAAGCTATTGAAAGCACTCTTATTCTTTCAATGTCGACATATTTTTTAGAGAGAATAGGAAAATTTTAAAGCAAATAGAAACCGAAAAGAATTATTCCATCGCTATATTTCTATCAGGAAACGTATTTCGATTTATTTAGTCATATAGGATCCATATCCGATACACGATCCAACAGGGATTACAAAGCGGATGATGCATCACGCACTTTATGCAAAAATTCCCCATAATTCTCTAGATATGAAGTAAACCCCCGTGGTTTTCCCTGTACTGATTTTTTTATTTTAAAAATAAAATTGTTAATTAAATTTCATCCCGGATGGTGAGTGGGAACTAATAGAGAAAACGTGAGTTTTATGCCTGAAAATGTTGAAAACAATGAAGTAATTTTTCTTTGCCATATTTAACTCCAAAAAATGTCCCATTCAGGTTTAGCTCCACTTGGAATGACATCCAAATAAACCTTCCTAGATCAAAATGTTTAGCTAGTCGCATTAACTATCATTATACCCCTACTATGTAGCAATTTTTAAAGATAATTCTTTCTATTTTGTATTCTTTATTCGAGTAACAATATCCCACATCGTGTATCCAGAGAAATTTATTCCCACCAACAAGGACAAGCTCGACAATGCTTCTGGAATACAATCTTGCACGAATTCTGTCGCAAGTTGATCTACTACCATTGTTCGCGTAACTAAATGATCTTGTTCAAATTTAGACCGTTTAAGAAAATTCTACAAGGTTATACAAAACTACTTTAACCTTTTTTTTCTCTCTCTTAAATATGATCTTTTACAACCTAGAAAATTCTAAATTATTTATTTGTTTTCAATTGTTAAAGATCTTCGAGTAGATATTTTTAAAAGATCCTTTAATCTTTTATAATAAGCAAGAGAATCCCCTAAATTCCTCTGATATTTTATTTAAAAAAAACGAAAATTCTTTAGTTTCTTACTCAAAAAAATATCCAACTATCCCCTGTTTCTTCTGATTCAATTCTCGAGAATTCTACAATTTCCTCTGAAATTTTTTTTTCACATTTCCTTTGAGATAAAACGGGAATCTCAATTTTTTTTCTCATAAAAATCCAAAAATTGCCAAAATTATGGTTTATTTTTCTTTTTTTAAATCGTATTATTTTATCTAATAGAAGAATCCTAAAATATTTTAAACGCGAACAAAGTGGAACTCCAAGAAGTTTGAAATTGTCTATTAACATATAGAAAAATTAATGTTTTTTTAAAAAGAAATATATTGTTAACGATATATATTTCGCTCATTTTTTATTTTGGACTTTAATATTTGACCTATTTTTTCGTTTAACCTCATACCCGATGTTCCCTAACAGAAAATAAAGTAGCATTCTTCACTCCGTCTGACTTCTGAAATTTGATACAGGACAAACCGAGTAGCCTTACTTTATTTGTACCAATGTTTACAGTCACCGAACCCAAACACCTTTCCGAGTTTATTCTATTTTCAGCCCCTCTAAAAAGTTCTAGGAGGTTCCAGATTGGTTTATATTCTTTACAAAGAGAGAGATCTGGCTCGCGTGTGTCCAAACAGGAGATTACGTGTAAGGTCCAAGTATGGCAACTAAATTGTAACTATATTCAACACGATATTTCTCATTTTCATATCTCCAGAGAAATATTAAATAAATAATAATAATAAATTTCATAATCATCTGATTTATATGTATAAGTTAGAAGGGTGATTCATCCTTCCTGAACTCCTAAAGAGAATACAAAATGGTTAACGTGCACCCCTTTTAGTATTTTGTTAAAGCTTCGTTTGAAACAATTACCCAGAGGCATTTATTTAGTAAGAATTTGATATTATCTTTCAGGCATTCAGCAAGAATTTCATGCTTTAAAAGTATGACAAAGATATGACGTATATCATGCCTGTAAAGCATGAAAGTACTCGTGAAAGCATGCCTAGAAGAAATGCAAAAAGTATCTAATTGATATGACTCTTAACTGTATCTCCTGTATCAGTAATTCAAGCAGAATTTCAGCTCTTTAAACCTTTGAAATGACTACACTCCAGTTGCAAGCTTTACTTTGAAGCGACTATACTATTAAAAAAACAGCTGAAGTAACTATCGGTAGTTGCTTCAGATCTTGTTTGAAGGGAAAAAATTCAACAGAAAATATGGCTTATAAAATTTAAAAACAAGTCAAAGAAAAGGATAGTATTTTTTAAAGTTAACCTTTTTTTTTCACATTTTTCAATTTATATCTCTCCATACTTCTGTTGCATTTGGCCTCGGATGTATCTGTAATGGAAGTCAAGAATTCGATTTCCGAAATGTTGCTTTGTAAGTGCCATGCCGTGACGTCACCGAAGCAAACCAATGGCATTACGGAAAGGAAAGGCAGGGCATTGTTCTCTTTTAAATCCCTCTTCGGCGACACTTTTACTTTCGAAGACGTTTACGCGTTGTTTTCTTAACAATTCTTACATGTATGGGTGTGATTCTAAGTACTTTGCAGGTACTCGATGACGCAACAAACAAAAGAGATGCCGACACCTTAATCGTCGTGATCTCTCACCTTTCCTTGACCCACAATTATTCTCCACCCGGAACTGATTAGTTCCAGTATGACCTTCCGGCTAGCCACAAGTTAGTAAAAGACTGCTCTGATTTTCATACTTTTAGCATTTTCTACCCTCCAGTTTTGCTCCAATCAGATATTAGGATTTAATTATTTTCGTGTGGGTCACGGCTTACTCATAACTATCTAGATTGACACGTCAGAGGGGAAAGATCGATTCATTTGTCCCCTCAGTTACGTCATTCTTCTTTGTGACCAGCTTGCTGTGTGACGTCATGGATCGGATAATCATGCTGACACCTGGATGAGAACATGAATATTTTCCTCCCTTAATAAGATTTTGGTTTTTCGAAATGAAATTTATTAATAAGCACTCAAAAAATTATTAAAAAATCTAAAAACAGTCATTTTAATGCGTTATAAAGTTTAAAAATAATTTTAAAAGTATTTTCAACGTTTATTGGTTTAACCTGGTGACGTAACAAAAAATTATTTCTCTTTCCAATAAAGAAATTAAAACGAATATTAACCAATCACTGCGCGAGATTTTAAAAATATAAAAAAAAATACAGAGACATTTATTGGTTTATTTTCATGACGTAAAAAATCAGTTTTCTTTTTATATAAAAAAGAAAACATTAAGAACGAATTAATTTAAATTTTTAAAAAATTTTTCAGCAGTAAATTTTATTGATTTTGTGACGTAACGAATTTTTTTCTTTTCTTTTTTTCTTTACTCAATGTTATTATAATTTAAAAAAGTAATCATTGAATTAATCTCTATTATAATATTGGAATGTAAAATTACTAAAACGAAAAAAAAATCCTTCTTTGAACCATAATTATAATAATAACAGTTTAAATATTTAATTAACCAATCATACCAGATAATTGAAGTATTTAAAATAATATATTAAACATTAATTGGTTGCTTTGTTGTGACGTAGCTAATCGGGTAATTTCAAATCTCGAATTTAAGAAAAATAAGAAAGAAAATAATAATAATAATAATAAAAATTAAAAATTTAATTGCTTTTATTTCTGTCACGAAATGTTATTTTTAAAATATTTGATTTTCTTATTTATAATATTGATTAAATATTTAATTATATTTTAATAAGTAATTAACATTTAGTGTTTAAATTTAAAAGTCGTAGTAAGTGATTGGATAATTATGTACGAAACGTAATCAATTTATTCGAAATTAATTGCCGATTGGATGATATAAAAAAAAATAAATAAATTTTCCAATAAGCAAGAGGAGTTATTTGAAATTTAAAAATCACGCCATCTTATTGGTCGATTTTAAATATTTAAATTATGAAATAACGAATCTTTTATAAATCTAACCAATCCGAGTTATTTATAGCATTATTTTCCGTTTTTTTTTACTTCAAAACTCTTTTATTGTTTTCTTTTTCGATCCATTTTAAAACATGGAAGCAAATAAAATTTTTTAAAGTTATATTCGGCGACTTTTATGAATTCAGTTTGTTTTTTTTCTATCTTTTTTTTTTTAAAAAAAAGAAGATTGCTATAGTTTCTCTCAACATCGATTGTTGGAAAGGAGGGGAGAACGGTGGTGTGCTTTTCCTCTTCGCCACCAGAGCGCACCACGTTCGTTCACACTGTGGCTGTCACGTGGATAGAAGTGTAACGTGTTGTGCAGATCAGTGCTAGGCCTTGCAGAGAGCGAAATCGTCAGCTGGCGAAGGACGATTAGCTTTTCTCTTCGCGCCATTTGTCTGCAGATAAAAACCGGCGGGATATAGGTGTTTCTCTGTAGTGTGCCAACACAAGAAGACATTCTATCTGCCATATCGGTTGAGAAGTGTAACCCGAGACTTGAAGACCCTCTTTCTCCGGGTGTTCGAGCATCAGACTATCGAGTGTGTTTTATTTTTTATTTTTTTTTGTTTCGGACGGAAGGTGTTTATGTGTTTTCATTCACGGCGGAAGTTGTGCGGCGATGACGTCGGCTGTCACGTGGCCATTCCGGAAATGATTCCAACGTGACGGTAAGTTACCTTTTTCTTAATCTGCTAGTTAGTGATGTTATAGACGTGTGTTGCGCCAGATGGCGGATCGCGGACCACTTTCTGCAACCGGCTGATATATCTGACGCCGTGATGTCGAACAAAGGGACAGTCCCATGTTATATTGTGACATCATCACGACGGCTAACCTTTCTCTTTGTTATACGTAATGACAGAGAACACGTGATCGTTTTTAAGCATGCAAGTAGTTCACATGTGCGAATTTTATTGGGATAATTTCAACCTCGTAACGTTTTGTATTCAACTTTTTTCCCTCCCTTTTCGAAGCATGTAATGGGATAAAGATATTCTCGATAGTCAATTGACATAGTATTGCCGCCTCTGCTTTTCAGTTTTGACTACTAACCAGTTTCAGAAGGTCGTCGGGGTCATAAGAACCTCACAACTGCCATTCACAGCTGTAGCTGGAAAGTCCCCCGTCCACACTATGTACTCGGACCTCTTTGAAAGTATTTCTTTCAGGTCACGTGTTGGTTAACTTAATTGAGAAAAGAGGAGTAAAGGAGTGTATAGGGAGGTATTTATACCATATTTCAGAGGTCGTATTACCTTTTTTTAACAGTCTATCTGCGTAATATAAGCTTACACGTATATTGAAACACGTGATAGTGTGGGGCACGTTGCCAATGTCAGTGATTTATAATAAACAGGGAGGAAATTAATTGAAACTGATAATGTTCTGGTCGAACACTATTCGAAAGTGTCATTGGCGCAGAACTGGCTATAGTGTGACGACCTAACAGATAGATAAACTAGGTCTAGTTAGACAAGACTGGTTTGCCTTCTCAGTCATCTGTCCTCCCTCCCCTCCCATTTTCTTCGTGGGAAGGCTGGAATTCTTGAGGCAAGGTTCGTTCACTTGGATTTTAACAATAAAACTATCGTTGGCTAGTGGCGAACAAATGAGAACTGGTTACTCTCCGCTCTGGCTACTTTCACTTAACTAAATAGTTTTTCAAATTCTTGTTCTTAAAATAGTTTTGCCTATATTTAATTCTTGTAAATGACTGTAAAAGTGTTTTATTGAATTTTTCTGACTTTTGTTTTTCGTCATTTTTTTTTCCTTTAATAAAATTTTTAAATGAAATAAATGAAACTAGTTTATAAATTTATATAAAATTAATCTTTTCGATGGATTAACTTTGATTTTTAAGGTATTTTTACGCTAAATTTTGACTTCAATTATAGTTTTGTAGTTGATTTTAATTAACATTTCTGGATAAATTTAGTTCTTTGTTAGTTCGGGTTTAAAACTATCGGTTATACAAGTTTGATTCCATTTAAAATAACCGAAATTTTAAAGATTTGCTCCATATTTAAGCTTTAATAATTGTTAAATATACATATTTTATTCCATTATCTTCATCTGTATATTGTATATATATACGATATGTAAACCAAAGCAATTATTCTCAACTGGTAGCTCTAATGCATTAAATTAGTGTTATCGTGTGGGATTTCAACACCCTGGCTAGTGTTAACAAGATGTAAGGGATACTACTGTGGTTGGCAGGTGGTTTGTGACCTCCCAGGTAGTTGACAGATGACAGCTTTTCGGGTCTCCTTTATGATATTAATTAAGAATGGTTCCCCGGTTGAACTCAGGTGTTATGCCCGGTTTGGACATTATGTACTTGACATCTGCATGAATATTTCTCAACTTAATCATGCGATTTTACAGCTTGAGTAAGTGATTTATGATGTCGATCGGTTATTCCGTTAATAGATCTTTACAGTATGTTTGCCCTCATAATCTCGAAATTCCAAAATAGTGGGGTTTATATGGGGGAAGTTTGTGCTAATTTATATGCTTGTGCCACAGCCGCTTTATCGGAATCATGTGACACGTATAGGGTGAGTTATGATCTGGATTGGATAATTCTCTGTTGACGTTTGTTTATTCTCGCGTACGCTACGGGTGCATAACGTGATGCCACCCGACACTCTCTGGTCTTAATCAACTGAGTTTACAATTTTCTACTGTGATTTATAACCCTCTGGCTAGTTTTTATCTTCAGTAACGGTTGAGAATACGATGCTTAATTATTTATACCCTCGTTAAAAATATATTTTTATGTATCAGTGACATTCTGCGTTAAATGACTTGATAATGAATAGGCTTCATCTTTCACCGCCGCCATTGTTGCCTACCTAAGTGAAGGTTGATCCACTTTTGCATACTAATCACCCGTGACACGTGATTGGGTTGCTAGGCAACACTATTACGAATAACGTTTTCGATAAAACTATTTTTTTCTTTTCTTTTTAAACCTGACTTTTTGCGTGTAATGACGGTCAAGATCGTAACAGAATGGAAGGAAATTAGAAAAAAAAGGTTGAGTAACGAAATAACGAAATTTGATATCTTTCACTTAAATGTTTATTTTTTCGATGTTCGATCTCTTAATTCAATTGCTTGGTTCGGAAATTTATCACATTTCCTGTGACACACCTGCCTCGAGCGGAAGTATGCCTGGGGAAAGGAGCTTCCGGTCAGGGACTCAACCGGAAGGACGGGGGGTGGCCACCTGCTGTCCACACTTCACGAAGACTCAAGGTCGAGTCGAACATGAGAAGATACATTTTGGGTTCACGACACCTTATTTTAGTTTCTACACAAATATTTAGAAATCGTTAGAAAGGTAAAACGATCAAGTTTAATTTTCTAAATAGATTTATTTATTTAATGGATGGATTCACGTGTTTTTGGCTTATATTTATTAATTAATTTCTTTTACTCCTCGTGTCGTTCACGTGGTCGTTTAAAATTTTTGTCAATGAATTCACGTGCCTATTTAATGTTCATTTCGTATAAAGTACACGCGCAAAAACCACGTGGTTCTTTGTTTAAAATGTCAGCTACAGTTACTCCCTTGTACGAGTTTGCGCTTTCTGAATATTTTTGTCTGCTTCATTGAGGAAATATAAAGGTTTAATTTTAATCATCGAAAAATTCAATTTTTCGAATTAAAATATTGTAATCGAATTCAAGAAACCATATCGTTTAATTAAATATACAGTTTTTGATACAACAAAGCTTTAAAATCGTATAAAAATTAAGATAATATAATTTTTACACGTTTATTCAACTAGCATAATTAAAGGATTTTCACTGTAAACATTTTCTAAAAGAAATTATATAGAGTATATCCGTAAGAAATTTCAAAATATGTAACCCATTTGCTGAATGGAGATAGTTTCACACATATATCACCAAAGAAACAATTTACAGATAATAAACAGGTTTTTTCAGATCAAAAAAGAAAGGAGGAACCATTTCGGGATAGTCTATCTTCTCGAAAAACGGGGGTGTTGTACAGGTGTAGGAGTCTGACAGGTCATTATCCCCCTCTAATGGGAACAGGTAGCACCCTAGCGGTGAAACACGCCGTGAGCTGCTTAACCATGCGTTATATTACATTTTATCTTTAATTTTCTGATTGGTCAAGGAAAACACATAGAAGATCCCCCTTAAATATATCCAAAAGAGATCGTTGGCTTTTAATGTATTCTCCCATAGTTAAATACGAGGAAGAGAAATATGTTCCAGTTTAAAAAAAAAAGTAATAAATCTCACTTGTAGTAAATAATTTAACATGTTTTAAAGCAAATTTCTCGATATTCTGATAAGTTAAATGGTAAGTAAAGTACAAAGGTTAAACCAGACGTCAATCTAATTCTATAAACTGGGCATGCTCAGAATGATATTTTGAATCGAAAACACGTGTTTCTACATTCCACATTGGGGAATCCCCTATTTAACCATAACAAGTTCACCATTTTCTAAATCTAACGTTAGAAACGAGTTTTACAGTACACGCTTAGAAGATAAAAATCTCTCATGTTCACTTCTTTTATATGTGTGTGTGTGCAGATTTTCGCTAATTAGACATTTATAGCTTTATAATATATAGGGCACGATGGTAATTTTAAATTTAATTAATTACGCGCTCTCCGCCCAAATTTCGCGCCTTAATAAACTTTTCTCTTTTAGATTTTTAATTTTAATTATATTTTTAAGTGATTTTNACGCGAACAAAGTGGAACTCCAAGAAGTTTGAAATTGTCTATTAACATATAGAAAAATTAATGTTTTTTTAAAAAGAAATATATTGTTAACGATATATATTTCGCTCATTTTTTATTTTGGACTTTAATATTTGACCTATTTTTTCGTTTAACCTCATACCCGATGTTCCCTAACAGAAAATAAAGTAGCATTCTTCACTCCGTCTGACTTCTGAAATTTGATACAGGACGAACCGAGTAGCCTTACTTTATTTGTACCAATGTTTACAGTCACCGAACCCAAACACCTTTCCGAGTTTATTCTATTTTCAGCCCCTCTAAAAAGTTCTAGGAGGTTCCAGATTGGTTTATATTCTTTACAAAGAGAGAGATCTGGCTCGCGTGTGTCCAAACAGGAGATTACGTGTAAGGTCCAAGTATGGCAACTAAATTGTAACTATATTCAACACGATATTTCTCATTTTCATATCTCCAGAGAAATATTAAATAAATAATAATAATAAATTTCATAATCATCTGATTTATATGTATAAGTTAGAAGGGTGATTCATCCTTCCTGAACTCCTAAATGGAATACAAAATGGTTAACGTGCACCCCTTTTAGTATTTTGTTAAAGCTTCGTTTGAAACAATTACCCAGAGGCATTTATTTAGTAAGAATTTGATATTATCTTTCAGGCATTCAGCAAGAATTTCATGCTTTAAAAGTATGACAAAGATATGACGTATATCATGCCTGTAAAGCATGAAAGTACTCGTGAAAGCATGCCTAGAAGAAATGCAAAAAGTATCTAATTGATATGACTCTTAACTGTATCTCCTGTATCAGTAATTCAAGCAGAATTTCAGCTCTTTAAACCTTTGAAATGACTACACTCCAGTTGCAAGCTTTACTTTGAAGCGACTATACTATTAAAAAAACAGCTGAAGTAACTATCGGTAGTTGCTTCAGATCTTGTTTGAAGGGAAAAAATTCAACAGAAAATATGGCTTATAAAATTTAAAAACAAGTCAAAGAAAAGGATAGTATTTTTTAAAGTTAACCTTTTTTTTTCACATTTTTCAATTTATATCTCTCCATACTTCTGTTGCATTTGGCCTCGGATGTATCTGTAATGGAAGTCAAGAATTCGATTTCCGAAATGTTGCTTTGTAAGTGCCATGCCGTGACGTCACCGAAGCAAACCAATGGCATTACGGAAAGGAAAGGCAGGGCATTGTTCTCTTTTAAATCCCTCTTCGGCGACACTTTTACTTTCGAAGACGTTTACGCGTTGTTTTCTTAACAATTCTTACATGTATGGGTGTGATTCTAAGTACTTTGCAGGTACTCGATGACGCAACAAACAAAAGAGATGCCGACACCTTAATCGTCGTGATCTCTCACCTTTCCTTGACCCACAATTATTCTCCACCCGGAACTGATTAGTTCCAGTATGACCTTCCGGCTAGCCACAAGTTAGTAAAAGACTGCTCTGATTTTCATACTTTTAGCATTTTCTACCCTCCAGTTTTGCTCCAATCAGATATTAGGATTTAATTATTTTCGTGTGGGTCACGGCTTACTCATAACTATCTAGATTGACACGTCAGAGGGGAAAGATCGATTCATTTGTCCCCTCAGTTACGTCATTCTTCTTTGTGACCAGCTTGCTGTGTGACGTCATGGATCGGATAATCATGCTGACACCTGGATGAGAACATGAATATTTTCCTCCCTTAATAAGATTTTGGTTTTTCGAAATGAAATTTATTAATAAGCACTCAAAAAATTATTAAAAAATCTAAAAACAGTCATTTTAATGCGTTATAAAGTTTAAAAATAATTTTAAAAGTATTTTCAACGTTTATTGGTTTAACCTGGTGACGTAACAAAAAATTATTTCTCTTTCCAATAAAGAAATTAAAACGAATATTAACCAATCACTGCGCGAGATTTTAAAAATATAAAAAAAAATACAGAGACATTTATTGGTTTATTTTCATGACGTAAAAAATCAGTTTTCTTTTTATATAAAAAAGAAAACATTAAGAACGAATTAATTTAAATTTTTAAAAAATTTTTCAGCAGTAAATTTTATTGATTTTGTGACGTAACGAATTTTTTTCTTTTCTTTTTTTCTTTACTCAATGTTATTATAATTTAAAAAAGTAATCATTGAATTAATCTCTATTATAATATTGGAATGTAAAATTACTAAAACGAAAAAAAAATCCTTCTTTGAACCATAATTATAATAATAACAGTTTAAATATTTAATTAACCAATCATACCAGATAATTGAAGTATTTAAAATAATATATTAAACATTAATTGGTTGCTTTGTTGTGACGTAGCTAATCGGGTAATTTCAAATCTCGAATTTAAGAAAAATAAGAAAGAAAATAATAATAATAATAATAAAAATTAAAAATTTAATTGCTTTTATTTCTGTCACGAAATGTTATTTTTAAAATATTTGATTTTCTTATTTATAATATTGATTAAATATTTAATTATATTTTAATAAGTAATTAACATTTAGTGTTTAAATTTAAAAGTCGTAGTAAGTGATTGGATAATTATGTACGAAACGTAATCAATTTATTCGAAATTAATTGCCGATTGGATGATATAAAAAAAAATAAATAAATTTTCCAATAAGCAAGAGGAGTTATTTGAAATTTAAAAATCACGCCATCTTATTGGTCGATTTTAAATATTTAAATTATGAAATAACGAATCTTTTATAAATCTAACCAATCCGAGTTATTTATAGCATTATTTTCCGTTTTTTTTTACTTCAAAACTCTTTTATTGTTTTCTTTTTCGATCCATTTTAAAACATGGAAGCAAATAAAATTTTTTAAAGTTATATTCGGCGACTTTTATGAATTCAGTTTGTTTTTTTTCTATCTTTTTTTTTTTAAAAAAAAGAAGATTGCTATAGTTTCTCTCAACATCGATTGTTGGAAAGGAGGGGAGAACGGTGGTGTGCTTTTCCTCTTCGCCACCAGAGCGCACCACGTTCGTTCACACTGTGGCTGTCACGTGGATAGAAGTGTAACGTGTTGTGCAGATCAGTGCTAGGCCTTGCAGAGAGCGAAATCGTCAGCTGGCGAAGGACGATTAGCTTTTCTCTTCGCGCCATTTGTCTGCAGATAAAAACCGGCGGGATATAGGTGTTTCTCTGTAGTGTGCCAACACAAGAAGACATTCTATCTGCCATATCGGTTGAGAAGTGTAACCCGAGACTTGAAGACCCTCTTTCTCCGGGTGTTCGAGCATCAGACTATCGAGTGTGTTTTATTTTTTATTTTTTTTTGTTTCGGACGGAAGGTGTTTATGTGTTTTCATTCACGGCGGAAGTTGTGCGGCGATGACGTCGGCTGTCACGTGGCCATTCCGGAAATGATTCCAACGTGACGGTAAGTTACCTTTTTCTTAATCTGCTAGTTAGTGATGTTATAGACGTGTGTTGCGCCAGATGGCGGATCGCGGACCACTTTCTGCAACCGGCTGATATATCTGACGCCGTGATGTCGAACAAAGGGACAGTCCCATGTTATATTGTGACATCATCACGACGGCTAACCTTTCTCTTTGTTATACGTAATGACAGAGAACACGTGATCGTTTTTAAGCATGCAAGTAGTTCACATGTGCGAATTTTATTGGGATAATTTCAACCTCGTAACGTTTTGTATTCAACTTTTTTCCCTCCCTTTTCGAAGCATGTAATGGGATAAAGATATTCTCGATAGTCAATTGACATAGTATTGCCGCCTCTGCTTTTCAGTTTTGACTACTAACCAGTTTCAGAAGGTCGTCGGGGTCATAAGAACCTCACAACTGCCATTCACAGCTGTAGCTGGAAAGTCCCCCGTCCACACTATGTACTCGGACCTCTTTGAAAGTATTTCTTTCAGGTCACGTGTTGGTTAACTTAATTGAGAAAAGAGGAGTAAAGGAGTGTATAGGGAGGTATTTATACCATATTTCAGAGGTCGTATTACCTTTTTTTAACAGTCTATCTGCGTAATATAAGCTTACACGTATATTGAAACACGTGATAGTGTGGGGCACGTTGCCAATGTCAGTGATTTATAATAAACAGGGAGGAAATTAATTGAAACTGATAATGTTCTGGTCGAACACTATTCGAAAGTGTCATTGGCGCAGAACTGGCTATAGTGTGACGACCTAACAGATAGATAAACTAGGTCTAGTTAGACAAGACTGGTTTGCCTTCTCAGTCATCTGTCCTCCCTCCCCTCCCATTTTCTTCGTGGGAAGGCTGGAATTCTTGAGGCAAGGTTCGTTCACTTGGATTTTAACAATAAAACTATCGTTGGCTAGTGGCGAACAAATGAGAACTGGTTACTCTCCGCTCTGGCTACTTTCACTTAACTAAATAGTTTTTCAAATTCTTGTTCTTAAAATAGTTTTGCCTATATTTAATTCTTGTAAATGACTGTAAAAGTGTTTTATTGAATTTTTCTGACTTTTGTTTTTCGTCATTTTTTTTTCCTTTAATAAAATTTTTAAATGAAATAAATGAAACTAGTTTATAAATTTATATAAAATTAATCTTTTCGATGGATTAACTTTGATTTTTAAGGTATTTTTACGCTAAATTTTGACTTCAATTATAGTTTTGTAGTTGATTTTAATTAACATTTCTGGATAAATTTAGTTCTTTGTTAGTTCGGGTTTAAAACTATCGGTTATACAAGTTTGATTCCATTTAAAATAACCGAAATTTTAAAGATTTGCTCCATATTTAAGCTTTAATAATTGTTAAATATACATATTTTATTCCATTATCTTCATCTGTATATTGTATATATATACGATATGTAAACCAAAGCAATTATTCTCAACTGGTAGCTCTAATGCATTAAATTAGTGTTATCGTGTGGGATTTCAACACCCTGGCTAGTGTTAACAAGATGTAAGGGATACTACTGTGGTTGGCAGGTGGTTTGTGACCTCCCAGGTAGTTGACAGATGACAGCTTTTCGGGTCTCCTTTATGATATTAATTAAGAATGGTTCCCCGGTTGAACTCAGGTGTTATGCCCGGTTTGGACATTATGTACTTGACATCTGCATGAATATTTCTCAACTTAATCATGCGATTTTACAGCTTGAGTAAGTGATTTATGATGTCGATCGGTTATTCCGTTAATAGATCTTTACAGTATGTTTGCCCTCATAATCTCGAAATTCCAAAATAGTGGGGTTTATATGGGGGAAGTTTGTGCTAATTTATATGCTTGTGCCACAGCCGCTTTATCGGAATCATGTGACACGTATAGGGTGAGTTATGATCTGGATTGGATAATTCTCTGTTGACGTTTGTTTATTCTCGCGTACGCTACGGGTGCATAACGTGATGCCACCCGACACTCTCTGGTCTTAATCAACTGAGTTTACAATTTTCTACTGTGATTTATAACCCTCTGGCTAGTTTTTATCTTCAGTAACGGTTGAGAATACGATGCTTAATTATTTATACCCTCGTTAAAAATATATTTTTATGTATCAGTGACATTCTGCGTTAAATGACTTGATAATGAATAGGCTTCATCTTTCACCGCCGCCATTGTTGCCTACCTAAGTGAAGGTTGATCCACTTTTGCATACTAATCACCCGTGACACGTGATTGGGTTGCTAGGCAACACTATTACGAATAACGTTTTCGATAAAACTATTTTTTTCTTTTCTTTTTAAACCTGACTTTTTGCGTGTAATGACGGTCAAGATCGTAACAGAATGGAAGGAAATTAGAAAAAAAAGGTTGAGTAACGAAATAACGAAATTTGATATCTTTCACTTAAATGTTTATTTTTTCGATGTTCGATCTCTTAATTCAATTGCTTGGTTCGGAAATTTATCACATTTCCTGTGACACACCTGCCTCGAGCGGAAGTATGCCTGGGGAAAGGAGCTTCCGGTCAGGGACTCAACCGGAAGGACGGGGGGTGGCCACCTGCTGTCCACACTTCACGAAGACTCAAGGTCGAGTCGAACATGAGAAGATACATTTTGGGTTCACGACACCTTATTTTAGTTTCTACACAAATATTTAGAAATCGTTAGAAAGGTAAAACGATCAAGTTTAATTTTCTAAATAGATTTATTTATTTAATGGATGGATTCACGTGTTTTTGGCTTATATTTATTAATTAATTTCTTTTACTCCTCGTGTCGTTCACGTGGTCGTTTAAAATTTTTGTCAATGAATTCACGTGCCTATTTAATGTTCATTTCGTATAAAGTACACGCGCAAAAACCACGTGGTTCTTTGTTTAAAATGTCAGCTACAGTTACTCCCTTGTACGAGTTTGCGCTTTCTGAATATTTTTGTCTGCTTCATTGAGGAAATATAAAGGTTTAATTTTAATCATCGAAAAATTCAATTTTTCGAATTAAAATATTGTAATCGAATTCAAGAAACCATATCGTTTAATTAAATATACAGTTTTTGATACAACAAAGCTTTAAAATCGTATAAAAATTAAGATAATATAATTTTTACACGTTTATTCAACTAGCATAATTAAAGGATTTTCACTGTAAACATTTTCTAAAAGAAATTATATAGAGTATATCCGTAAGAAATTTCAAAATATGTAACCCATTTGCTGAATGGAGATAGTTTCACACATATATCACCAAAGAAACAATTTACAGATAATAAACAGGTTTTTTCAGATCAAAAAAGAAAGGAGGAACCATTTCGGGATAGTCTATCTTCTCGAAAAACGGGGGTGTTGTACAGGTGTAGGAGTCTGACAGGTCATTATCCCCCTCTAATGGGAACAGGTAGCACCCTAGCGGTGAAACACGCCGTGAGCTGCTTAACCATGCGTTATATTACATTTTATCTTTAATTTTCTGATTGGTCAAGGAAAACACATAGAAGATCCCCCTTAAATATATCCAAAAGAGATCGTTGGCTTTTAATGTATTCTCCCATAGTTAAATACGAGGAAGAGAAATATGTTCCAGTTTAAAAAAAAAAGTAATAAATCTCACTTGTAGTAAATAATTTAACATGTTTTAAAGCAAATTTCTCGATATTCTGATAAGTTAAATGGTAAGTAAAGTACAAAGGTTAAACCAGACGTCAATCTAATTCTATAAACTGGGCATGCTCAGAATGATATTTTGAATCGAAAACACGTGTTTCTACATTCCACATTGGGGAATCCCCTATTTAACCATAACAAGTTCACCATTTTCTAAATCTAACGTTAGAAACGAGTTTTACAGTACACGCTTAGAAGATAAAAATCTCTCATGTTCACTTCTTTTATATGTGTGTGTGTGCAGATTTTCGCTAATTAGACATTTATAGCTTTATAATATATAGGGCACGATGGTAATTTTAAATTTAATTAATTACGCGCTCTCCGCCCAAATTTCGCGCCTTAATAAACTTTTCTCTTTTAGATTTTTAATTTTAATTATATTTTTAAGTGATTTTTAAATTTTATTTTTATTTAAAAATGGAAACGAATTTCATTCTAAATGCTTTCATTTTTAAATATATTTATGTATTTTATTATATTTTTAACAGGTGACTTCACGTGCCGTTTTCACTTTCTTATAATTCTTTCGCGGTGTGTTTTCACTTTCAATCAATTACTTCACGAGCGGATTCCACGCGCGGTTTAGATTTTTCTCAGAAAATGAACCCTCGTGAAGATTTCACGAGCTCTTTCCTTTTATATCAATTACGTCGTGTATGTCACGTGCTTTTTACTGTCGAAATAATTTCCTTTTTTTTTTTTAAAAAAAAATATGATTAAATTGCCTTCAAAAATAGCCGCAAAATTAAATCTAATTTAATTAACGAAATTTTTAAATTAATTAATAACCAAAAGATGCGTGCCTAATTTTTGCATTAATAACGAATAATACGTAAGTAATAGTAAAAATTATTAAAATAATTTCACATTCTGACATTTCTGCAATGAAAATTGCCTTGAAATTTCCGAAAACGTCGAAAAATTGCTACAAATTCGTGAAATTCTATGACTTAATAACAAAAAAAAAATTACAGATTTCACTTCCTATCTTTTGTTTTTATTTAAATAAAAAAAAAACACGAAATTATCTTATAGTAAGGGGGGAAAATATTCACAGAAAATGCGCAATTTGCTTAACACGTGCGAAAAGAATTAAATTCGATATCGATATGACAATTCGATAAATGGATTTCTTTTTAAAGAGAATATTTGTTTATATAAGAGCTTTCGTTTGAAAATAAATAAATAAAATGTCGAATTATCGGATGGTTTGCTCGAAAGTGACGTCACTAATTCCAGTATTAACTTATATGCTTGAGTGGTGTAGAGAGACGTAACAGAGTCAGTGTCCTGAGTCGTGTGAAAAACAACGCATTACAAAAAAAGTATCGCAGACGGCATGAGACGCAGACGACCGTGACGACAAGAACGTTGTGAGTGTAACAACACGTTCCATCCCATCGTCTGTAGTCCGGTTCTAGAGGTAAATGTTCAGTAATCGGGTTGCTGTGTTCGATAGGCAAAAAAAAAAACGAATTATTTTTTTGGTCACGTTTGGTGATGATGATGTCACCAATTGAAAAATTCTACAGTATCTTCTCCTCCTATCATCACTATTTTTATAAATAATTTAAAGAAGTGAAAATTCCATTAACGTTCAGATTCTCTTTCGTGTTTGTGATCCTTGTACCAAATTTGGTACGTTATCAGTGAGCTGTTATCTTACAGGGTGATTAATTCCGTACGTTACTTTTAACAGGGAGAGTGTTTTGAAACAAATTTCTCCTATTAATTAAACGATAACAGGGTGCTGTCGGTGTTTTGAAATTAAAAAAAAAGCACGCATCTCAAAATAGTATCAATTGTCCCTTTTTTTTTTAAAGCTGTGTTTTACTATACCAAATTTAGTACGTAACCTTAATACTAATCTGCGTCATCTGTACATTTAATGAATCGTATCTATAGAAAAATCACTAAATGAGCTTCTTGATTTTTTCTCATTCTTTCATTCTTTCTAAACAGAAGACAATGGAGTTCATTGCCAGTTTAATTTTATCAAGCTGGTACGCATGCGTTACCGGACCAACGTCCTTGCCAAGTTCGCCCTTGTCTACCTATCCTAGGGACTGGTTTTTGGAGCGCAGGTGACCCCTAGTTATAACCAAGTTCGACATGTCACCTTACCTCTTTAGGAACTAACTTTATGAACCATAACTTCGAGACTAGTATGAAAAATTAATTATTTAACATTAGTAACATTTCATAGAAACTATTATCGATGGAAATATCTATAAATATTTATATACGTATATATATAAGGAGTGGGTCAGGTGATCGATGTCCTTGAAAAACAGGAAATGTAGGAGTCATCGATGGATCGTATTACGTAGATTAACAGTATGAGATAGTGGTGTAGGAACTGACACCAATACGTTGACTGGAATACCTGTACTTGTCCTCGTTTAGTTCGATATGGTACAAAATAAGGAAGTTAAATGCTCCCCCCTCTCTTTCTCTCTTTTTTGCACTCCTTCCTCATGATTTAGTTTCTGTAAACAATTTTTCAGTTAAACTGTAATATTATTATTTTATTTATATATAAAGAAAAATCTTGAAATTATTTTACTAAGTTCCTTGTAGGAAATAATTTTGTATCGCATTCTTGTACGTTTATATACATAATGTATACTGTAATTTACACTTGGTATATTTATTTTTGCACGGTTGACATAATTAGGATGTCTGTATGTTAACTAGTTTCTATGTTTAAATCGTAGAATAATTACTGTGTTTAGTCGAATTTCCTCGTTTTAAATTAATAGCGGATAATTTTCAGGCAAATTGTGAATGCATTTTATAAAATGAACTTTCCGAAGACCACTCCTATATACAGTATATATATTATTATTTTTTTTTAGTACTGAGAAGAATGTAGAAAGTAGTGGACTTTATAAGAGGGTGGCTAGTGAGTCATAAATAAGTTTAGAGTGTATTAAAGAGGACACAAAGTTCTATACGCTCTTTGATTTAAATATCTTAAATTAGGTTTGGAATGCTTATAACGTAAAAAAAATTAAGTGTTTAAATGGAACCGTTTTATAATTAAATGCATTTAACTGGGAAAAAAGTTTATCTATCTAAACTTTTCGAGCATTCTACTATTTTTTCCTAGATCAAAACTTTTCTATATCAACTTATCGGTTCTGCAAGTAACATATTGTTGAAACGAAATGTCATTTTATGCACCCACGCGGTAACGTTTTCTTTTACGTTTTATCGGTATTTTTTGTGTTTGTGTGTATGCGCCCATTGCAAGTTCCCATATAACATTCTTATAAACTTTTGAATAAATTCAACGACAATCGAATTTTTTGCTCTATAGAATTCTTGACTCGGGCTTTTATGATTCCTTTGAGTACTAACTCCGCCATCTTACAACACCCGAAACAAGCGTTCAAGCAAAACTCCCGCTTTGCTACGGATTTAAACTATGAAGAGATATCCTACCTTCCCCCCTTTTCTATTCTTTCTTTCAATAAAGATCTCCGCTACGGTAAACCTCGCTTTACGGTTCTATAACTAGCCCCAGGAGCTATTTACTTAACGGAATCTCCCCTTCTCTTTATAATAATATTTTACAGTCGTCATAACCCACGATACCATTTCCGTATTATAAAAGGTGAACCGATAAATCGGTAAAAATATAAATATATATATATATATATATTTATTTATTTATTTACTGTAACTGTTTCTATTCTTTCTGTATATAAGAAAAGTATAACTCAATTGGGATACTGGAGCGGGGGTGGATGACCAGTTGTCATGGTTACCGTTGACTTTTTCGCTTTCGCGAAACAATGGGCATGCGCCCTCGATCAATCTGAGAGCGTGCTTGTTGAAGTGTTTGGTAACTACCGAGTTAAAGACAATATTTATTTTTATCGTGTTTGACTTTGAATGACTTTAAAACGTAGTCATTCTAACAATTTCTCCCTCTCTAGCTCCTTTTTTTTTCTTCTTCTTCTTACTTAATTTATCGTTGTAAGAATTGTAAAGAAGAGAGGGAGGAATTTTATTTTCAGTTTTTTCCATTTGTTTTTATATAAACATTATTTCGATAACATGAAAAATCAGGTGACGTTCTAGAACTAGGTGTGTGTTACGTAAAAATTTATTTACCATTTATTTATTTATTTATATAGATATTTTTATATATAAAAAATGTCATCTCAATCAGGCGAAGTCTAAAAGAAAATAATAAACAAAATGAACGAAAAGAATTGCTTTATTTTATTATGTTTTTTTAAAATCTGTGCTATATTTATGTTAGAGATAGACTAGTTCGAAAGATCAATGCTATAAAAAGTGATAACGGTAATTCTTTTGTAAAATATATAGTTTTATTTAAAAAGAAGTTGTAGTTTAGTGAATTGGATAATTTTAAATTTAATTTAAATCGATAAATTTAACTCAAAATCGAATAAACTTTAATTCGGTTGGATCGTTTAAAATTTGATATAATTAATAATTCATTTAAAAATAGAATTCATTCCATTGGATAATTTAAATTTTAACATAGCCAATAATTTGTCTCAGAAATTTGTAATTGATTCTATTAATATGTTTTATTAATCGAATCAATTACAAATTTATTGAAATTTGTAATTGTTTTCAGTTATTTAAACAGACCAATAATTCTTTCAGATTTGAAATGGAATTCATTTATTGGATCATTTGAATTTTAATTTAAACAGTAACTCTTATTTTTCGGATAAGTGCTGTCTTATTGGATAATTTCAAATTTAATTTAACCAATTATACTTTTTTTCTATTTTTTTCGTTATGGTAAGTGTTTATATCTTCGTTTTAGCTGCAAAATCGTAACAACGCTTTTTGTATAGATTTTTAAATTTTCTAACATAAAATTTTTATTGCAGTACAGAACGGGAGTGTTTTAATATTAATTACATCTCTCCATGCAACGTTAATTATGTCACATCTTTTAAATTTGACTGGTGTGGTTCTGAAGAACGTTAATGTTATAATTTGTTTTTTTACTCAAATAATTAAAAATTTAGCGATGACCTCCGGTACGAATTCTTAAATTAAATTTTCAAAATAAATCTCCTCTTTGGTTACTTTTTTTTCTAATTTTTTTATCATATTTTCCGTTATTGGTTTTTAGTAAACTAAAAGATGTAATTTGTATAAGTGTCGTTAATAGGTTAATTAAGAGTTGATCAAACTTCTCGTTGGTCCATGCTTCGATAAACATGAGCATATTAACATTCTTGGAAACAGGTCGGAACAGTTCACATCGATTGTGTGGTAAAACTAAAAGATATTAAAGGTAGACATTTTTAGCTGAAATGACTAAAATAGCCACGGAAATATCCACTTATTAAAAAAAGAAACATACATATATTACTGCCGTTCTATTAAACAGATTGTTACTACTACAATTCCAAAAATTTGTTACGACTTCTTCTCTTCTTATCTAACTTGTCCATCAGTAAAGTCTACAATGACAAAATGAGATCACACATGGACAGAGACCTATTTATAGTACGATAATAGCCGAAAAATTAATCATTTGTCGATCTCCATCGGCTATTTCTGTTAATAGCAACCACGAAAACCTTCCCTCATTTAGCGTGTTCGATATTAGGTTTACCTTGGTTAGTTGGGTGATCAATAGAAAAATAGATTTTTATCTTTTAAAAATAATATATGCGTATGAGGCACGTTAACAGGTGCAACACACGAATATCCGCACATTAATAAGGTAGAAGTGTGTGTATGTTTATATGCGTTTTTAGAATGAAAACTATCAAAACGTAGGAAATGGTTCTCAAAAATTGATTTTCAATATTAAAAATAGTTTCGAGTTACAAGCATCGATAGATTCAAGACAAAACCGTTTAAAATGTTTTTTTATTTTATTTTATTGTTTTTTAACGCGTCACCCCTCAACTGGGACTTAAGATTTATAATTATCGTTAAAAAGCATCATTGTTCTAATGTTGTTTAATGTAACATAAACAAAAATGGCAAGAAAAATAACTATTCTGTATGCTTTTCTTATACAACTCTACTAAAGTAATTTCCTCAATAGATTCGAAGAATTGTTTATAATCATTCGATCCATTATTGATTTATCGAATATGTAAATCGATATGAAGCTCGGCGATAAATTCTGTAAACAAACATACGAAAAATATAGGCCTATTGGATTTCGGATTTCTCCCTCCCTATTGTGGTTCTCATGACCCTACTAAGCTGAAAATAATAAAAGATTTTTTGTTTGTGTTGGGTTAGCGATTTGTTGTCGGTTTGTCGAAAACACAAACAATGTCAAGGACAATTGCCTCAGGGCTTAGAATCCCCAACCCCTACCTTTTCTGGGTTCGACAGTAGCATCCCTTAAAGGTAAAAAGACTCTTCAAAAGTCCCCACCCATGACCAAGAAAGGAATACAAATAGTCTTCTAGAATAAAGATCTAAATCTGGTCTATGTGCAAATATGGCAGCTGTCAATAGAAACGGAGCAAATGAGACTACAATTTAAGATATGTAGATTAATAATTATGCTATTTTAAAGCTTAAATTTCCAACCTCTGATCCCTATTTTGAGAAATATTAATATAATATATATATATATGCCAGATATTTAGTATATTACATAAAGTTTTCTATTTCAATTAATTAAAAATTCTTAAAATTAAACGTGTTATTGTTTAATTTGAATGATTAAAAATTATATTTAAAATTTTAAATTAGTTTATAATTCTGGTATAATATTTACTCGATTAGACAATTTAAAATTAAAAATAAGTAATAATAGCACGTTATTGGATTTAACAAAAAACATTACGCAATTGTGTTAAGTAGCGTGTAATTGGTTGATTTTAAAATTTATAATATTCATAAAATAGCAATATTACGTGTTATTGGATAATTTAAATATTTTCAAATTTAATCAATGCGTTAGCGTAAAATCAATTTAGCGGCAACACTTACAAAAAATTTATATAACTTTACTATCACAACTAAATGATGTTAGCAGGTTATCGAGTGATGTAATCACATCGATTACATGATAAAATAATAATAAAACCTTACCAACTCGCAAGGAAAACGTATTGCTAATGCCAATAATTCGCACCATTTTACTTTATTTTATTTATTTATTTCTTCAAAGCTCTCAATTTAAATCCAGTGAGCTTCTGTAGATCATTTATTTCGTCTACGCAGAGTCGCGTAACGAGCGCCATTTTAGAATGGGAGTTTAGAATCCTCAACTCGAACCCCTCCTCCCAAACAGATTATGAGGAGAGAGAGAATAAATCCTTCGCTTGGGGAGGATGGAGAACATTTAAAATGGCGACGGTGTTGCACTTAACGAGGTGTTTATTTCCCAGATAATGATTCCTTCTGCTTTACGTCTTATTATATGAGCAAATTGCAATTTCTCGCACAGATAATCAAGTAGAAATGAGACAACGGAAGCTTGTTTCTTTCTTTACTTCATGTCTTGTGTGTCTAATGGATGCATTGTCGGGTATTGTAATTTGTATGTAAGTGAATGTTACCGAATTTGCAATCAACACATAATATTCCCGAAAGATTGTTTCAAATAAAAAAAAGGGGGAAGTTTTCTTAGCAAATAGAAAGCTTTCATTCATCTAAAAGTATTCTTTATATGTTTTAAATTTGTAATCAATATTACATACTTTTTTAAATTATTAAATCAACTAATAACGTCGTTTAAAATTTGAATTCTCTCATAATAGCGTTTTATTGGTCGATTCAAAATGTTTAACATATTTCTTAGCCATTAAACAGCTCTTAAACACGTTCTCTATCTATGATAGATTTTAAAAAATTAATAACTTTCATTAGTTTATTCAAAATTTAAAAATATTCTTTCATCCAATAAACGCAGTAAAAAGCGTTTGACATTGTTACGTCAATCGATATTTAATTTCAAATTTAACCAATAAAACGTTATTTAAATTGTAATAGCAGTTTAATTGGTCAAATTTGAATTTTTTAAAATCGGATTTGACCAATAATACTTTTTAATGTAGAATTTATCGAATAATAAGCGAATTTATGAATAATTCATAGACGAAAAAAATCTGACGAGTTAAAAAAAATGTCTGCCTGTTTAAAAACATGTATTCTGGGAAAATCTGACGAGTTAAAAAAAATGTCTGCCTGTTTAAAAACATGTATTCTGGGAAAATCATTTGAAATAATTCTGTTTGCCTTGTTGAATCGTTCTCTTTGACTTGATAACAGCTGTTTCATGTTCAAAACGTTAAACGTATGTTCATCTAGCTGATAATAACCTATTTAGTAAAACAAGCTTCCATTTTTTCATTCGAGATCTATTTAATTTGCCATAAATTATGTAATTAATAAAAAAATATGTATTTTTTTCGTATAATTTTTTGGCCACTTTTTCTAACGCAAATCGCCTTTTAATAGTTTTCTAAATATTTTCTTTCGGGCGATAAATTTTGCTTTATTATTTGCAAATGTGACTGTTAAAAGATTTGATTAACATGTATTTAGATATATGATAATACTAATAATAATGGGTACTTTTTTTATATGGTGTCATTTATGAATAACAATGCAAATTTTATGCTCTTTGTTTGTTTACTGTATTTTTTAAAAATAATTCCCTTGTTTCTTTACGGTTTTTTCTCTAATTATGAAGATTTCTGTACAGTAAGTAATGGGAAATATTTAGTCACATAGTTTTTTTAAAGGACAGGTGCGATTTCGCTGCTTACATTTAGGTATAACGTCATACATAAATATAACTCTTCGTATTCTACATGCTGTATCTTGCATAATTTGAGGTATTATCTATATACATATCTGAAATCATGAATTTCGTATACATATATACTATACGTGCAATATATGTATGTATATAGAGTTTATACATAAATTTTATTTAATGCATATGCATAATTATGTGCATGTACTGTACGTTTATTACTTATGTGCATATATTACATGCATATGTATAATTTTATGTTTTTTATTTTGTTTTTATTGTATTTTATTGATATAAATATATTGGCAAATATGTAGGAAACTTTATGTTTTTTTTCCTATTGTCTTGTAATAATTAATTATAAATAAACATAAATATACACATACGAGAACATAGCATATTGTTGTACTATATTAGTGTCGCATATGTAAACTTATATTATACTGTACTTATTTTAATTTTAGTGGAGGCTATCAAAATAAAACTAAAATGCCTTTTTTCATTTTCGATTTATTTCTTTAAACAATTGTTTAAATATAAGAATATTGTGTTATTTTTACTTTTATGTATGAAAAATGTAACTAAATAGAAGCTTTGCAGTATTATGCAATAGCTGTAATGAATTGTGTAATGCAATTTTTCTAAAACATGAAAGAATATACTATGATACTTTTACATAAGATATACCGTACAGGTACTGTACATGCTTTTCTTGTAATGATTCAAATAAATTTGCATAAAGCAGAACATGTATGTAATTATTCCATATTTTGCAGAAGCTTATGATGCAAATTAAAATAAAGGTGCATAGTTATCATAGTGTTAAGGAATATGGGATGTAGTCTAAAGCCGAGTACTCATTTACTGGTATACCTGAACGTGTGGGCGTTTTTTCCCTCATCCACTCGTTCAGTACATGTGAAACAGGCTTAAGACAGATGTCCTAAACTTTTACTTTTATTGAGTCTTATGCTGCTTTTGCATAATTTTATAGATTCTATGTTAACTCCCGTAAAAGATGACCTGATGTTCTAGATTTCTTATATCCATAAAACATTGTATATTTGAAATATATTTACATCATATGCATATTTATGTATGTCACATAACAATAATCCATACAATAAAGTCGACAGATTTTAAATTGCAAAATTAAAAAAATTCTATGTAGCTAAGAAAATTTACGAAGATAAAATCATTAATAATATTTAACGCATCGGTACGACAAATTGAATAATCGCGTGCATAATAAAAGAACCTTTTTGGCATTTGCAGCAACCATTGAAAGTAAATAAATAAATAAAATTACAAAATCGAAAGCGTTTGAATTTTACTTGCTACAGATACACTCAAGTAGATTGGATGAGTCATTTTTGTCTAATAGGTCATCAGATACGTCATCCGCGATACTTCCTGCATGGAAGTGCCCTCCGCCAGATACCTAATTGGTTGACCCCAATCGGACACAGGAATCGGAAATACGGTAAAGATCGCCGGCTCAACCACTTAAAACCTCATTGCTTACCTTACCCGGCTTCTAGTTTTGTAGGTTTTTCTATTCCACATATAAACGACTGGTTAAATAATGAACTGGTTTTTCTTTATGTTGCCAACACTCGATAATTACTTTGTACAGTCTGATGCCTTTTATTATTTAAATTTTTTGTTGTTTTTTGCACGTCTGGCATTCGTAAGAATGAGGTAGTGCCATAGATTTAACGATGTTCTGCTAGTCTGTATCATAAATATGCTGTTTTTATGTCTGATGCGCCACGTATCAAACTTTTTTTTTTAATTACGAATGCGGTTTTCTGTTGTCGTTTTATTGTTGTAGGATATATCACAGCTTTAATTTACGTTATAGGGAAAAATTTGTTACTGATAATAGTGATGGCGATAAGCAAATTTATTTATCTTCACTTATTGTGTCCGGGTCGTAAACGTGTTTGGGCCTATCCCATCGATGCTCGACCACACACACGCACGTAGACAAACTACAAGTCTGATGCATTCAGTAACGTTTGCTTGTTGACGAATCTTCCAGTAACCTTGGACTCGATTCAAATGGCATAAATCTTATCCCTGGGTACAGGTGGACATTTATCGCTTGTGCTGCAGTCGTCCGACATACCAAACCTTAGATGTATAAGGAAAAGCAAATGATATCATTACAAGAGAACTAGTTGAAGAGTTATTTAAAGTATGCCAGGAAGAAAAAGGGGATACCTATTTAAACTAGATAAAATGAGGAAAACCAAAAGTAATTTTTTATTTTTTCTTGAACTAGTTATCTCTGTTTATTAGGATGTAAATGAGTGCAAGAAATTATAACCGTGTCTGCAGATAGGAAATAATGCAAAGGGGGTTTCGTGTATAGCGCGCTGCTTAAATTCTTCCCTTCTTAAGATAGCAATTTCGAAATTCCTTCAGCTATGTTTTACTTTTAATAATATTTGAGCATATTAACGGTCTCAGAAGAGAATCAGTTCATTGAGTAAATGTTTCCATCCTCTTAATTGTCTTCAGTAAGATAAACAACGATCGATAGCGACTACTTACTTGAGTGAATACCGGATTTTAGATCATAATTAATCTTACATTATTAGAATAGCCGAATCGATTCATTACAAATGGTCGAGTAGAACGATATTTATTGCACGTATAAACCGCTCATAGGCACGAGACACGCTTAGATTTTATACACTATAAAACTAACTACTGTCATGTAGATAACTAGATGCTTAGCGTCATCTAGTGATAGAAACAGGTGTTCTCTCAAGCGAACCTGTTTCACTCAACCCGGAAGTGAGTGTAGGATGGTATTGCTGTATTCTCGACAGGTCATGAAATGATTATCCGTTATATTTATTGTGTTAAATAGTATAAAAGTTTGCATTATGAATGAAGATATCAAACCCTCACAACCTTAAAATTCATTAAAACACCTGTATTGCAATGTGGAAAGGAGTTGAACCGAGGCTGGTGAACGTGACGACAGTTTGTTGTGACTAAATAGGACAGATTTACAGACACGAGACATACACTGCTCATGCAATATGCACTAGTTATCTGTCGAGTTTAATTGTATTCATTTTTTTATAACTATGTTTGAAAAATAAGGTATTTGGTCTTTTCTTGCGTGTATTGTACTGTACCTATTGAGGTTTATGGATCCCGAATTTGCATTACGATTGAGATTTTGGGGTTTTAAACTTTCTGATTTCTAAAATACAGTTGTACAGTACAGAGATTTACATTTTTAGATCCTAAAGACACGAAGAAATTATGATTTGTGGATCCTAAAACTATGTTGAAAGTCTGTATTTTAGATTATAAGTATACCTAAGAATGAGAATTTAAATATTTATAAAGGGAATGAAATGAAAATTCTACAGCATTTTAAACCATTTTTGGATCTTGTTTTCAGCTGAAGTTGAGTTGTTTGCTTCTTGAAGTATTTTAAACTCTAAATATTTGTAAAATTTGAGATATTTTGACCGAAATACTCCAAAATCTGCTCTGATATGGTTTGCTAGTTTCAATTTACAGTATTTAGGATGCAAAATGCTTCCAAGAGACAATCTTTACGAATGTTTGGAATACAAGAGTTTTATTTTCGGCTGCACTCAGGACTTAAAAAAAAATGTCAATTTTGAAGTATTTCGGTTCAAAATTATGTTAAGAGAGTTTGTAAACCTCAATTTCGAATCCAAATGGAGTGTTTTCAGCAAAATTAATTCACAATTACATTTGATAAACGCGAAAATCTTAACAAACAAAAGGCTAAGATCTGTAATCAGTTCTTTTTGTGATGCCAAGTGAATCGAGGAAATTTAAAAAAGGTTTCAAAAATCTGGAATGGGGAAATTAAGTTTATTTTTTTCTCTCGGTTTCAGTTGAATGAATATTAATTTCATAAGTTGGACCAATTAAGAATTGAGGTGTTTAACATCTGCCAGACGAAAAAAAAATCAAAAATAGGATTTGTGGATTAGAAGGGATGTAGCAGACGGTAGCTACTGGGTCAAAGAGTCATGCAAGACGGGACAGATGCACAGCAAAACATACCTAACGGATGTATACAACCGACTACACTTTATAATAAACCGGACGCGAAATAGTCACCACAAGAAACCTAACTGAAAAAATTCCCTCTTTACTAGAAGATCGGTTGACCTATCTAATGATAAATCTTAGTCAATAAAACCGCGAAGGTTGGGGAGGGTCGAAGCAGAATCGTAGGAGTTTTATAGTAATTAATTTTCCGAACACTAGAGGACACTGTCCCGTTGCCATAACAACAACTGGGGTTAGCTATTACGTATCTCATCTGCCAATATGTATAAAGTCGGGTTAAGAGCTCGGGGGGGTCGAAGCTAGATAATATATGTGAATAATGTTCACTGGGGGGTAGTCTATGAAGAATAGAAATAAGAGAAAAAAATCTATTAAATTCTTTTTTTTATTTGTCGTATGGACCGATCTAAAATAGAAATTCGAATTGGTGAATTTAGTTCAATACAAAACAGGAAGTGAAAATTTATATATTTATATAATTATAGCATTTTATTTAATGTAAAAATCTTTACTCTAAACAGAACTGAAGTTTTAGCTAACCGTGGTCATTCGTAGAGTGAGGCAAAGAGGTCCCTGGGATCGTGTAATTTTCACAAATTATAATAAAAGTGATTGAGAGATATAACCGTATACCCTCGACAATGGGATGCTTTGTTGCAATACTGTAGTTTACAGTCTAATTATGAAAATTAAATAATTAAATAAGAATTTATTGATGTAATTATTTATGCTCCAAGAAAATTTTCTGCGAACGCCCATGGTTCTGACTGTTTGGATTTTCGAGTTTTAAAGTTTGAATTTTACTTTGAGTCATTTGAAATTTTGACAATTGAATGAATCAATGAATGAGCAAGGGGAAGTTTGACAGATTCAAATTTTCGGGACCGAAGATTGCATAATTCTAGATTTTGAACCATTTGAAAATTCGTCTCCTCCGAAGTTTTGAAACAAAATTTTACTATTTTGGAATATATTTTGATTGATTATATGCCGATTTTTGAACTCCAAAATTTTGACTCTTTTAAAGTTCTGAAGGTTGAATACTATAGTTTTTGAACGAAATTTTCACTATTCTGGATGTTCGACCTTCTAACTTTGAATTTTTTACATTGAATTTTGATTATTCTGGAATTTAGTCACGTAAAATTTCGAATATTCTAGAATTTCTTATCTGAATTCCGGATATTTAAGGCTTAACTTTTATCATTCTAGATCTAGAATTAATATGTATCAAAATTTTATATAAGTAAAACTTATCTTTAACATCAGCGAAAGGAGTCGAAAAATTATTGAAATTTGAAATAATTTCTCTCGTCCCTTTTATAAACTTTTATTGAAAGTAATTGTAATTAAACAAGATCCTTAAATTGACAAAAATAGAGATAATTTAAATGTAGAAAATTATGAGAAACAGATGAAGATGTAACTTAATTTTTCAAATAATTAAGTCACGAAGAGCTAATGAGCAGTCGTAAAAAAATCTTGCAAGGAAAGTGACAAAAGAGATAATAAAGATCATATATTATATGAGGAAAACACAGAAAGGAAAAGGCAAAAAAGAAAAAGAAATGGAAGAAAAATAAGCAATGAGTTAGTTTAGGATCAAACAACAAGAGCTAAGGTTCAATAGTCTGCAACAATAATCAGTAACCCGAAGATTCAGTTCAGATCAGAAAAACAATAAATAAAAGGAGTTGAAGATTCAGTTTTGGTAGAAACCAACAACAATCGAGAAAGAATTAGAGCTGAAGATTCACTTTTCATAGAAAGTAACAATAAATCAAACCAATAAAATAAAGAAAAAGATACTCAACACAATTCGAAGCCGAAGAAAAAAAAATTTCTTTCTATAAATAATTTATTTCTGAATGATTAAAATAAAATTCGCCAAAGACAATTTTCTCCTTCTCGAGCTCCATTCGCCATACTCGATTTTTCGGAAAGTAAAAGATTTTAAGTGTTGACTTAACACAGTTAAAACAGGAACTAATGGCTTCTGTAAATAGACGGTCTAAGGGTCAAAATTTGGGTCATGCACCACAAACAAAGAAAAGAAAAAGGACTCGACTAGGTCAGGAGTTGATGTGTCACTTATAGAACCGCGCACACAGATTGCAGACGGGGGATTTCACGCCACCGATACAAGCAAAGATACTACTAACATAGCGGAAGAACCCTCCTGTTCAACAACGGAACAAATATATACGCTACGATGTAGCGCGCGCAACCTAGTTTCCGGTTAGCGAGAATAGATCAATATTAATTTATCTAATAACTAATCGGATAGCAAGTGTTTGTTAATTTAGACTAATGCCGCCGTAGCTACACTAATTGGCGTAAATGATAGCATTTTAGCGAAAATATTCGAGAAAATTCACGAAAATTTCGACGTGTTGTGTTCAGCCAACTCGTCTCCACATCCAGCTGAAAATAAAATGCTTTTTTCTCCTCTTCCGTTATATATATATATACACACACACACGAACATACGCGCACACATACACATACACAGCGAGAGAGAGAGAGAGAGAGTTTTATTGATTTTTGCCATCCCTGCAATTGTCCACGAACGAGCACCAACGATAAGGAGGATGACTTTCCGGAGCATCGTCCTTTTTTATTTATTTATTTATTTTTCCAATTTTTTACGATTATTTTTTAATTTTTTTCCTCCCTCCTCTTCATCATCCTCCTCCTCCTCCTTTTTTTCCAACTTCCCGCCGATAGGAGCGCCTCCCCGCGTCGAGAAGACTGGAAACAGACTGGCTTGTTGCTAAGCGACCACCTGCGCCATTTCGTCGTGGAACTGACACTGTGTCGTCATGGAAACCGGTAAAAGGGAGTACGATTGACAATTACAGTCGATTGGGCAGTTACGGAGTAGTAGTTGAATGGCAATGGCTATGTTTATGTAATAGGTTGTGATTTATCGACGTTTTGTAAAGCGGATTATAATGTCTGACGAGGATTGTCTGTTGTCTGTTACGCGCCGCATGATATTCACGATAAAGTGCTCCATTCGCTCATAAAGTACTCCTATTATGTTAGTTTTCTTTATAACCTGTTTCGGTTAAGAGTCGCCCTCTCCCTTCTCCTTTCTATAAAGGAATAAAGAGCATATCGGGTTCGATTCTTGTGATCACTCTCCTATTAGATGCTGAAAATCGATCGATTCCTGACTGTGGGGGAGATTGTTGCTCTCCACGACGATTTAGGGAGACTTCTACGCTCAATAGGGAATTTTCCCAACTTTTGTTGACTAAAATAGATTCTTTTTTTGGGGGGAATTCCTCGTCTTTTAGGGAGACTTTTTCTTATACTTGGAAATTTGGAATGAAATTTAATGATTGCGTCGGAAATAGTAAATAATCTAGCTTTATAATTTTTAAATTGGTTCACGAGGAAGAGATTTTTTTTTCGTTGAATTTCCTTATTTTGTAGAGATTTCGTCTTTTCATGAGCGCATTTTACCCCCTTGCATGATTACAATTTTTCTTTTTTGACAGATTGCAAATAATTGTTTTTCCTTTTATGTTATTAATTTAAAAATGTTTCTTAATATAACTTTTCTCGATAATTTGGAGTTTAATTTTGAGGAATTTAGGGAAATTTTCATACATTTAAATATCAATAATTGAAAAAGAACGAACGTTTCATTGAAGATAAGGAATTTTAATTTATTCGATAAATTTTTATTCATATTAAAAATTTGTTTAGAATTAGAATTGCTTTCTAAACAGAAATTTTAAACGAAATTTCCCTAAAAAAAAGTAATTGTTTAGGGAAAAATAATTTGTATTTTTTTTTTTTTGCTTTTTTTACGATTTTCGTAGCGAATTTCCGTCAAAACTTCTTTTCTGTAGAATTGAATCTAAAAATTAACAAGCATTTTAGGGAAATATCCCTACTAATAGCTCAAAGGATTTTTCTGTAAAACATGATCTTTGGAAGATTTAATAACTTTTTCTCTTTACTTTGTCTAGAAAGTAATATAACTTTTTAAATCTTTTAGTAGGGAAAACTCCCTAAATGAGATAACGAAAGAATAAATGCAGTTTACTAGATATTTTTTAAACATTTGTTGCTAGTTGTAAATAAGTAAATTTTTGTACATATGTATCATTACAGGATTATGTTAACTCTGAAAAAGAGTTGGGGTTTTTATAAATAAATGAAGAGAAATTCCTTAATAGTTTTTCTTCCTAAAAAAAAGACATAATTTATGGATAAATATCGTAACGAATTTCTGGGATTAGAATGATTTATATGAAAAATTGAATGAACATTTATTCTCTAGTTTTTCTGAGTGTAAAAATTTAAAAAATAAATATATTTTTCTTAATTATTTTTAAATATTTTTTCCTTTGCAAGTACAGTACATATAGGAATTCTTTTTATAACTAAAACTTTATTATAATTTTCACAATTTCTGATTTTTGTTGGGATTCTTTAATATTTTAAAAGAAAAAAAATTGCTAGAAAAGTATAAAATAGTCGTTTAAACATCTTAATTAATAAATTACTTTTTTTTCAGGAATATTTTTAATAATAAAAAATATCCCTACAGAGCAAGAAATATCTCGTAAATATTTTGATAACTTTAACTGATCCATGAGTATGAACTGCGGGAATATTTAGTCTTCAGGGAATTTTTTTCAATATGTTTTAAAATAAAAAAGGAAAAATAATAAATAAAGAAAACCAAAAAACAAAACTGGACATTTGCAGAATATCGAACATGGAACTTTTATATAATGCATGGATTCAGGGAATATTCCCTCCCGCGAGGGAATTTTGTATATTTTATAGAGACCGAAAAAAAGGGACATTTCTTGAATAAATGCCAAGAACATGTAGCTTTTTATAATATTTCCTCCATTGACGGAATATTTTTTTCTCTAGGGAAATATCTTGCATTTCGAAGAAAGGAAAAATAAAGGGTAGAAAGAAATTGGAAAAATAATATATATATATATAATAAGGGATTATTCTCAAGATTATTTTGTAATACAGAAAAACATATAAAACGAGTCTAACTTAGGTTATTTTATACAATCATTGAGATAAAAATCATGATTTAGAAGAAATTTTTCTAAATCTCGAACTGTAACATTTTAAAATATTTTAGTTTGAGCAAAAAATTTTAAGGAAATTTCCCTAAATCTTTTCCCTACATAAAAAGTTCCCTCATTTGTCCGTGTAACGAAACGCGCTTGCGTGATAAGTATTAAAAAGAAAAAAATTGTTGGAATCGGTTTCTATTGGCTAAGAAAGAAGCAACGTCACGAATACTAGTTCGAAACATCGCATGACGTAACAATGTAGGGATTAAAGGGGCGGAAAAAAATTTGAATTAACGGATTATTTTCTTGATCAAAATCCAATCAAAAATGGCAGCAGAAAATAAACAGAATAAAACAAAAATCAAAATGCATTGTTTAAAGTAACAAGAAAAATTCAAGAGTCATTAAGAAAGAAAAAAATAACAAAAATATATTTAAAAAAAAACGAATTCTCTTTCGCCTTTAACGGCTTATTAAAAATTGACTCCCCCTCTTCTACTAATTGGAATTCCTGCAACCCAGTTAACGACGCATTAGATCTGCCTGCTAATTAATTACCATCGTTTTAACTTCATTAATCTTGGCAAACAAAATTAAAACCTTGAAAGTATTCTCTTCAGGCATCTATACTACTAATTCCACCAATCAAACGTTGCCTTTCTGATTAAGTTGCGATGCGATAACGTTATATGTCTTCAGAGAAGTTTCACGATTGGATAATCTTCTACGCTTGTTTTGTGACGTGATTTTCGCCTTTAATGGATCTAATTGGTGTTATCGCATCAAGAATATATATAGGAGTTCATTTTTAGAAAATTGTTAAAGAGTTAATTCGAAAATAAACTTTTTTGAACGTTGCCTGAACATGCCTCAAGTCTTGTAACCGTTTGCTTCTTAAGATGGGCTTAAGTTATCCATTGCAACTCGTCTTAAAGATAAATAAATTTGTGGACTATTTCCGTTAACGAAGATTGTCGAATAGTTCGATTAAAGTGTAGGCAACTCTGGATAACTTACAGTAATTGGCAAGCTTCTCGTTTAATTTCGTGGACAAGTTCCAATTGCCCAAACTCTAGATGGACAAGAACTTTTTCTCTAATCTTTGTTAAATACACAAAAGTGTACCGGTACATGATCTTACCGAGTATAAATCGTTAATATTTCATACATTTAGCCGTTAGAATTCTTTAAATGCTAACTTTTGTTTACAAATCTTAAAAGAATCCACGGAAGAAATCGTTGGATAATGTAAATTTATGGAACTTTGTTGATAAAATTCATAAAAATGTAGAGAACTCATCTAATCTGTAAAGTAATTAATTTAAAAAGCAGAAAATTAGGATATTATTAATGAATGCTCAATAGAACTTATCATAATTTATGGCATTAATACCATAGAATATCCAAAAGACAACGATAATGCTAAATATTTAACATGGTGTTTATGTCAATTTTAAGAATATATGTGGACTAAAATTACATATAAATCATGCAAGAGTTATAAGTCTACGATACGTGATCACTTTATAACTCATGCTGTATGACAAAGCCCATACTTGATGATACTGTAAGAGATAGTGGTGCTAGCTTTCACGAAGCAATTACTTTCAAATGGGTAAGTTAATTTATTCACAAATAAAACATAAGAACATACTTTAACATTAAGAAATGTCAGCAAGCAAGATTTTGTTTGCAGATTTAAAATGCATTTCTTGTATCATTGTGAAGAGTTCAAGGCGCTTCCTACTATACCTTTCACGCAAATATCACATACACATCATTGCACACGCTACGAGAGACTAAAGCCATCTTGTGGAAACACGAAGACAGGAACCACCCACGGATTTTTCGTTGTAATGCTACTCGAAACTATTCTCTACTATAATAGAAGATACCATTTGGAGTTTGCATTATACGAAAGCATACAAATTTCTTCGTTGCCCCAATTTGAAGACTGTAATTGTAAGGGAGGTGACAAAATACCAGACGAGATACGCGTGACTGCTGTTACTTCTATCACTCAACACGTGTATTCGTCCTGGAATCCGATAAGTTTCACTTCCTGGAATCTATGCATGTTCGAGGGGCATGAATTTTGGTGTGTATTTTCGTTATTGACGTCGATACAAATTATGAAACGATATCGACCGAGCATAAAAGAATTTAAAAAATGTATATCCCGGGGTAAAGTTTTCATCTCGAAATTTTCGGCATTAACATTTTTTTCGTTTGTTTGTTAAAAGTTTAATAATTGCCCGATCTCAGCCACGTTGAATCTAAAAAAAAAAAAATAGCCAAGAACGCTCATCAAAATTAAATGATTTATGGAAAGAACAGCATAAACGGGTGCCATCTTCACCTATTTGTTGGTAGAATTTACCAGATTCATACATCACTATAAATCTCCTTACGACAGGCAGGGTTACCAATGTGACAGTTGTAATTTGCCGAATGGAAGCTGTCTACACTTTGAGCACGTGACATACACCCTCCATATACAGCCACATAGATCACTGTCCTTGCAGTTCAGTTTGTTGCTCTCTAATTCTCTTGGAGTGTTGTCCCAAGTCGCCACAGTCAACTCTACTGCGATGTTGATTGCAGTCATTGCAGGACTAAAATCGACAGTGTGTCGCCTTGGCAACAGAGAAAGTGATTGATTCCAAACTTCCCCCTTCTTCCTAAACTCCTATGGCTCGTTTATTGCTCGATTGCAGCGCACCTAACGGCGACAGCTGTATTTAAAGAATTTTTTTTTTATTCTTTCATTTCTTCGAAATTTTCGGTAATTTATTATTAGTTAAAACGAAAGATGATTACTTTCCTTTTTATTATTGTTTTATACGAAAAGCCAGTTTAATGTCTTCAATTTTCTTCAAACCTTGATTGTTTCTTCTATTTTTTCTTACTTTTTTTTAATGTATTTGTTACGAGTGACAGCTTATTCCTTCTCTCATTCTTTGACTGTTTGACGTAACAAAGGAGAGAACACGTGATTTTAACGGTTATACGTTTTTAAAATTTGAAAAAGAATACAAATAAATGAAAAACCCGCGCTAATTTATTGTCATAAGAAATAATTTTACATCCTTTTGTAGTCTTCTAAAATATTGAAGGAGGATGTAAAATATTAAAAATGAATTTTTTTTCTTGCACCTTTCAAAAATTCTTCAGTTTATAAATAAGGCTTATGTTTACTTTCTAAAAAACTTTTCCCCCCCTCTCTCTCTCTTTATCTGCTGAACCTAGAGATAGTAGATATATATAAAAAGCACAAGTTTCATTACTATTTATAAAACTGTTATAGTTGAATTGTTTTTTCGTATATACAGAGTATATAGAAAAATAAATAAATGAATAAAAAATTTTTTCCTCTCCTCTCTTTCTAGTGTTGTAAGAAATAAAGAAAAGAAAGGGGAGAGAAAGAAGGAGAGAGAGAGAGCGAAAAAAATGCATAACTTTTGAAGCGAACAAAATCATTTTGCAGCTGCCACGTCACTGGCAACCACTCCCTTTCGATCACGTGATGTTGCCTTGGCAGTAATCCAAAGAGAATTGTCCAAATCAGACAGTCCCGTCTCATAAACCGAATTAACAGAGTCTAACCTGTATCACTAACTCTTTCTCCCTCTTTTCCCCCTGTATGTAGCACCACACCAGTTAGTCAGTCAAAACAATAATAAAATGGAGTTGACACGTTTATCAACCTTTCTTTACTCTGTATAATATTTTTATCGTTGTGTTTATATACCAAAAACCCAAAATATACTACTTTAGTAATAAGTTGGTTCGTTACCCGCCACGCGAAGTTTCAAGTTTCAGCGGAAAATTATATTTCCACATATGGGTTAGACATATGCTGTTTCTGAGTGCTTTGCACGTGTACTGTGTGCATTTTGTGTGTGTGTGTGTTCCTATTATCGAAAACGAAAACTAATTTTAGGTGAGATTTTTAAGGGGGGAGTGTGTATGTTTTTCCTGCCGTTTTTCAACCGAGACCGGAATAGAATATCTGAACCTTTAGCGTGGGAGAGAGAGAGACGTTGGGGCCATTCTCCCTTCCAAAATTCCTCTTGTCTTCTGCTACACAACAACGCAACGCGGTGCAATGACATGACGTGTTTAGTGCCAACATTCTGGCAAAAATCTGAAGCAAGTCTGTTGACAACCCATCCCGTTCTCATCGGGGTGCCGAAAGGGAATTACTGTTAAAGCTGCCTACATGCAAAAATAATTAAAACCTACAAGTTCTGGTGAATTTTTTGGTGGCTTTGCGGTGTGTCGATTTCGGGGGCACGTGCACGCCGTGCAATGGTTTAACCACGTGGCTCGCTTGTGTAATTGGAACTTTCGTGTTTCAGAGCTGTTAGTCGCTCGGGAGTTGCACGCCGAGGATGTATTGATTCATTCGTGACCCAACACACCACCTATCGCAAAAGCAAAGCAACCAGTGACCTCTTCCTCCTCACACTAGTGAGTCAATACGGCGCGATAGTCTATAAGTCTAGAGATAAAATT
Source organism: Centruroides sculpturatus (assembly GCF_000671375.1). Lineage (NCBI taxonomy): Eukaryota > Metazoa > Arthropoda > Arachnida > Scorpiones > Buthidae > Centruroides > Centruroides sculpturatus. The sequence continues at coordinate 397,168 of NW_019384426.1, read as the reverse complement.
AACAATAAGTTATATACCAGCGGTTTTTTATGGCCAAATTGTGAGGAGTTATAGTCCTGTGCTACTATTTATATAACTAGACTAGAGAGCGCGCGTCACGTGATCGATAGGAGGTTATTTATATATAAACAAAACCAATCGCCGAAATTCCATTCTTTCTGAAGTACGTGTGTTTCTAGTATTCGACCTTAATCTAAAAATAGTTGTAGTGGTTTTAAAATTAGTTTCTCTTCCTTTTTTTGGTTTCTTTTTGAAAATTTTAGTCCTTTTTTTGTGTTTTTTTCGGCAACAGAATCTGAAAAACGCAAACTCTGCGCTTGTTACAACAAATTTTTCTTAATTAGAGGTTAAAAAACACACGAATTTTCCAGAAAAAAAAATTCCTGTGAAGTGAGAACGACATCCAAAAAGAAGAAAAATTTCATGGAAAAGTAACCGGTAGTTCTTGTTTTTCGCACCAGGTGGCGATGGGAGACGACATCCTTTGCTGCCCCATTGGGTGATATGAAGGAGTACGGTTTATGAAGATTGTCATGGCAACTGCTATGGAAAGACATATTCAACAGACTAATGAAAGATTACAGTGTATAAAAGAGGTAAGACAAAATTTAAATTTCAAAAATGCCAATTCGTTACAGTGCCATCTATTGTTGGGTATGTTAAACAAAGTGCCATAACTCCCCAAATAATAAATATATAAAACTATAGTAAAATTTATAATAAAACTTGAAGCAAAAACCAGTAAAAATGATAAATAATTTAATCTTTTTTTTAATATCAAAAAATTTATTAAAAAGTAATTTCATTTCCTGTTTCTAACATTAATTATTCACTTTTGTTTATTATGTTTAAACAATGCAATAATATATATATACACACAAATTTTTTATTAAAAAAATATAAAAAAATATATATAACTAATTAAATATTGTAAATTAAAACAAAAAAATTACTCTTTGTTACTATAGTAACCAAATTTGCCTCTTATTGGATAAATCTGGCGCTAACAAGAACTTTCAACCAATCAACTCGTGCAAATTGAAATATAAAATTTAAATTCCGTAAAAATTTAACGCTGATTGGTTTGTTTAAAATTTAAATTCTTATTTTCCAAAGTAATCGGTGACTTTATCAGGAATACATTATTTAAATTAAAATTTTTATTTTAAACTATTTAAAAAGAGTCTGGGGGAAGCGGAAACTGTCGAGAGATAATTTATATCATAATATTCACCCGCCATATCGCTGTGATAAGAAAGATAATGGTTTAGATTTATTTTATTCGGTAAAAAAAACTTTAATGTTTATCAATAAAAACAAACGAATTGGCTGAAAAAGCAAAGAATTTATATAATTCTTTTTATTATTTTTTTCTTTATCCAACATATTGATACCTAACCCGCTGGGAAGTTATTACCAACCGGATCACGGTAATATTCACCCGTTACCCGGATGTAGACGTAGGATCAATGGCGAGCTAGACAACCAATAAACAAGAAGATTTGTCTCTGTCGTCATGACTCGTCTCTTCCTGATTTGCCGCGCCCTCTCTCGACAATTCCAAGAAGTTGAGGGTTGATACTACTAAATAATTAAGTTGATAAAAGTTATCAATGGTTAATTATCGATAAACACCGGCATATAAGTGCGAATTAGTAAAAATAAAAAAAAAAGGAAGGTAATAATCGATAGGGGTGGCTTTAAATGACACTCCAATTGAACCTAATTTGGTGTTTTAAAAAGATGGAAAAATACAGAGAAAGATAGATAGAAGTTAAGGAGCGATTTTGTTGGATAGTGGAAGGAAAGGACAAGCGCCATAATTAAACAGCTCTACTAAATGACTAATTATCTATCACTAGGGAGTGCAATCGTCGGACCAATGGCTTGCCTGCATCTCTATAATGACATTTATACATTAGCGGCTCCGACTAATTGGCAAGCAGGCACGACTCGCTTCAGATGTGCATTACCTTCTCTCTATTGCCAGCTAGGCAATCTTACGTCTGTTGGTGTAGGGGGATATCGATTGTCTCGAGACATTGTAGAAGTTGGCTAACCTCTCTTCCTCAGTTGGTATCCTAGCAACAAGCAGACCAAACAACAAAGATTGACGACTTCGTGTCCCTCTCTGCTCTTTGCTAGTCTCTTGCTCGTCCTGTTCAGAAACTCTGGTACGTAATCGGTAACGGAAACCGAAAATACGTCAAGGAAAACATATTTTCCAATTTTGTTCGCTTGGATTTTTATTCATTTATTTGTTTTCTTTACGTTTAATCTGTAAACAAGAGATACAATGGCATCGCCGAAATGCTCGAATTAATTCGCAAAATACTGGGTTACTCGGCAAATTAAACTCTTTCGGTTAATTCTTGAACTGTTAATTATGCCGGAACCATTTTGTTCTTTGTTAATTGTCACAGATTTGGTGCTAGCTTCGGGATTCGCTGGTAGTTTGTCACTTGTTGAAGGATGTCGTTTCTCGTTAAGTACAGATGATTTTTTCCCCTCTACTGAGCGCCGTTTGACCTTAATGGTTTTGGGTCATAACTTAGTTTAGATGAACAAAAATCCAGACATTTTCTTCAATATAACGTTCTACGCTAATGTGGTTTGAGGTAACTTATTTCTGTGAGGTAATTGATAGTCTCCATCGGACAACTTTATTGTCTTCCTGGAATCTATTATCTATGAAGAAATTTTATTCTTTTTTAGTACACCGTATTGTCTTTAATACGTTCTGTTTTGTTAACACGTAGCTCTGATACTCTGTATTCTGCGTAACGTTTGTCTGAAATGCGTAATGCGTCAGAACAGTTGTTTCAAGAGATATATCAAACAACTGGATTTATGAATTTTCTTAAGCTAACTTATTGATTACGCTACAATACAATGTGTATTAGAAATAGCATATTGCGTTACCATTCTTTAAATTAACAATACGTTATATTTACTGAGATAGGTTTACCTCACAGAACGTAGTGTATTGTCATAGTCTGTAAGCATCTTATTGTCTATCGAGTGATCCTTTATCTATTGTTACAGTCGGCAGCGCGGTAACGTATTGCTTATAGGGGCAGGTAACACACATTTTCTGATATTATATACGAAAATATTGTTTGAAATTAGCGTTAATCTTTGAGGAATTTATATATATGAATAACGCAACACAAAATATACAAACGAATTGTTGTTCATGAAGCAACGTAACGCGTTTATCTGTAGTTTATCTAACGTTATGAATCAACGTATCCGAGACAATATCTTGTGTGGTACGTAAAAGAAAGAGTAACTCAGAGGTAACCAGTAGTCTGTACGACAACATAACATCGTCTCTGAGGCAACGTATCTCATTTATGAGTTATTGAACCCTTTCTTAGACAGACAGGAAGTAAAAACTCTCAGATTCAGTCAAAGGTATTGTCTTACTTCAGATCGTTGACTGTGAGAAGGTAAAGGGTTAAAAATTTCCATCAACAACACCATTTAGTAGTGTGTTACGAGACACATAAAATGAAGCAAAAGTGTTAAAAAGAAAAATCGTTAAATATTAGTTAAATGGGAACATTTGTCGGTAACCGCAATTCCGGTGAATTTTTCTGACGTCACAAAAGAAGACTGCCTGCTGCACCACTTCCCATAGTTGTTGACAGTTTTTCAAAAGACGGATATGAATGGACGGAAATTGATTGTCACGTGTTAACGGGGGTGGAGAGAAATTTCGTACAGTTGTCCAATCGTGTCCAGCGAAATAATTTACCGGTAAATTTAACTTTTGAACTTAATATATTTTTTATTGATAAACTTATTAATATATTTTGAAGATAATAAATTTCGATATGGTGTGTTGCATTAATTATTTAATGTTTACACCGTTACTATAACGATTTTACAAACAAAACAAATGTTATTAACTCTTCTCGTACACGAAGTTTTGGTCGAAAGGGCGCCTTTTTTGAGGCCTCCCAACGCGTGTTCTAATTTTTAAAAATTCAGATTTATTTATTTTTTTCCAAAAAATTAAAGGAAATAAATAAATAAAATAAAAGTGTGGCGTATAATAAGCACTTAAATTTAGCATTAAAATTCAAAACGGCAATTATTCATGAAGTTCGGTCGATGAATATTTGTATTAATTTGTTGATTTTTATAAATAAAATTAAATGTAAGGTGTTTTTAATGATTAAACATTCGAATTTATTGTATTAATTTTTTAATTATTTATCTGACGTTTAATCTGACGCCAATTTGATTTTTTTTTGGTCAAACCTCTAAACAACGACCATTGAGAGGAACGTAAAAAATGGCTACTGTTCGGAGGTGGTCGTCGTTTTCAGGTTATTTTTATATGTATGTTTGTGAAATTTTTCGAAAGAATGGCCATTATTGAATGTTTAATATTAAAAATGTCGAATACAGTGATAAAAACGTGTATAATATTCATTTAATAATTAAAAATTTTATGTAAATATTTGAATAAGACAGCAATTTAGTCTTTACGGTGATTAACTAACTTTTAGGTCACCCTGTTTATCTATACAATGAAAACATTGAGATAAAATACAGTGTAGTCCAAAAGTCAATTGACCGTGTTTTGTATTCTGGTTACACTCGCGAATATGAATACTAAAATTGAGTTTAGAACATTTGAACACGGTAAATAACAAGATTAAGTATTTAGATGAGACGGTTACATTGGTTAACTACGTTTTAAACGCTCGTTATATTAAAAAAAAATCAAATTTATATTTATAAACTGCAAATTTTCATGCTTGTTTTCTATATATACATGTCTCAAATGGTGTACATCAGTAGCCGAGTGGATAAAACCACTAAATGTGGATTTTTTCGGGTTTTCTTCACGTATCTAACTCTTAAATAGGAGCCAATTTCCCACGTATCTAACTCTTTCTATGGAAAACTGGCTCCTGTTTAAGAGCCAGTTTCCCCATAGAAAGTCCTCCCGGGAGGCACCCCTCGTATTGGCGGATGTCCATATGTTGCGTTTTCATATCTTATCCCAATCCATATCACAAATGTGCAAAATTTTTATATTTAATGCTGGAAAATAAGAGTAAAATTTGAGTATAAGCCGCACTTGTTTGTTAGAAATTCAATATCTTAAAAAAATATATATATACAAAATTTAGTTTCCATTAGTCATGGGTTCTTCAAAATTACTTTTTTTAAATTTTGTTTTGCTACAGAAAAAAAAAAATGGAAAAAGCTGGTAGAACATCATTTACAGAAATTTCGGTCGTTACCGTTTTTTCCTTATTTTTTTCGTGTGCAGCAAGAATTTAATCGTCTGATATCGGTAATGTTATTGAAAGGTTTGAATCTGAAAATATTCTCTTGTAACAGCAAATTTCGCTTACATTAAAGTCCAGAAATAAGTGAATAAAAGACATGCCACATCTATTTTTTTTCTTTCAAAGTTCTTTTCAAATTAAAAAAAAATAAGTTATTTAATTACTACACGCAAAATTATGTATTTATATATTATTATAATTACATTTATATAAAGAGTTTATACATATTCTATAATTTTCTTGCATATCTGATATACAATTATGCACGCAATTGCCTCATGCGACTATGCATGCAATATACTATATGTAATATAAGCGATCATACATATGCATAATTGAGTATGACAAGAATTCATACGTATCTTATATTGAACGCTCTTTAACGCTATTACATATTGTGTATGCAATTATACAATATGCATAATTACATATTGCTTATAACTAGAATTCTACGTCTCACTCTTGTATTTAATTACTATTCTAAGTGTTGCGCATTGTATATGCAATAATGTATACAGCATAATTGAGTATAGTAAAAGTTAATGCGTATTCAAAGCAGTATAAACTCTTAATAATCCTAAATATTGTATATTGAATGCTTCATGCAATACGAAAATTCCAATTTGAAGTTGAATTTTAAAGCAAATTGAATTTTATTTATTTATTTTTTTTTAAAATAATATTTTAACCTAAATTGAACTCAAGCTGAATTAAGATTTTAAATTTTATTTTATTTTTTTTATTTTTAAAAAGTTGTTTTTTGCTGACGTTTGTGTTTTAAAATATTCGGAAAAATATTTTAATATTACATATTCAAAATCAATATTGGTTTAGTTACGCTGGTAGCATTTATTCACTTCTTTTTTTAAAAAATAAAATATTCATAAAAGTTAGTGTAAACTGCCAAAATTGGCATTAATATTTTACAAATTGAATTAAATAATTACAGAAGGTTTGTATAATATTTTAAATCTACAAGATTTAAAATATTTGGATTCAGGATCGAGCTTAGAATTGTTGTGGTTCTAAAGGCCTAAGCTATAATATAATAAAAGTCCTTACTCTCCATCAAATGATGGTACAGGCAAAAATGTGAGGCCTTAATGACGTATAACGCCAGGCCCTATGTTACAGCTCATGTAGAATCGTCCCTGATTGGACTAATAAGGCGACACAAGATGGGTAACTTGCCAATTGGGGGTGCGTAGTGTTAGGAGGGAGCATTTTCTATGGAAAATTTGTTAGGTGTTATACGCGTGAAGAAAACTCCATAAACACTAGATAGTTAGCCACGTGCGAACCCACGACCACGTACAGTACAGTACCATGTTCAGTGATCTTATCCACTCGGTCAATTTAAGGTTACAATTCTTCTGATATTGTAAGTATTTGAAATTATAATTTTTTAAATAAGTGGAAATTAATAACTTGTTTATAATGTAGATAATTGAGTTTTATAATCATTATAAAGTTATGAAAAATTGTAAACTAGAATAGTTGGAAAATTTTAGATGTTTAGGGCCAACTGGAGTTAATTTTCTAATAATTGGAACGATTTGTAAAATCGAAAGAGAAAAGGATATTTTATGTTTAAATATTTGTTTCGAAGTTAATTTCTATTGTTTTATATACAGTAGGGTGAGCGAGCACCTATATAAAACAATATACAGTACCTTGACAAATTATTAGACCTATTGACTAAAATCATACTTTTTGTACTGTTTTCTTTTTTTTTCGTAATATTGTTTAAGGAATGAGTATTTTTTTCATGTTATTTTTATTCTCTATTATATCCGAAACACTTTTAATATTTTTTTTATATGACAACATCGTAAAAGTAAAAAAAATTAACTTGTGTAGAGTAATTCTTGTGATACAGAAGTAAGACTGTCAAAGATGGTCATTCAAAATACTAATTTTCATTGTTAATTTTTTAAGTTCTATTATATTCAAATTTTTATATGCAAAACGTACTTTTTTATTTCATAATACATAAAACATTAATATTTTAAATAATCCTATCAACAATGGCAATTTTATTGAATTATTATATCAAAAACTAACAAATCATAAATTTTTTGCATGGATTTAATAATTTGGTAAGGTATTGTAAAACACCTGCATTTTATAGTACTAAATCTGTAAGTTACAGTATTTTTAGTGTTTTAAAACAACAGCACTTGTTAAAATCATATAATGACCCATTTATATTTAGGCTGGTCCAAAAGTCAGCCATCCAAAGACTAAATTGCTTACTCATTCAAATGTGTTGTTGGTTAGAAGCTTTAACAAAGACTTGTTTTTGGACCCCCTCCTGTGTTTAAGTATAATTTCACGTTTCCTGTTAAAAACTTTCGCGAAGAAGTTAAAATTTCCATTAAATTTTACATATGGTAGCTATTAAACACAATAAAAATCACGTGATATAGCGACTAGTGTTGACAAAAATGCTACTGTAAAGTATAAAAGTTTAAACATAAACATGCTCGCCTATTTGTAACGTATAAATGCCGTCCTAACATAGCAACATTGAACGAGTGTAAAAATCCTTTTTCTGAAACCGTCACGTGATTGGCGTAGGTGTGAAAAATCCCCAACATCGCGTGATTGTTGATTGATCAACTTGATCGCCCACAGATGCCCATCACAGCACTAAGCAAAACCCAGTAAAATTACTCATTTATGGAAATCAATATTCACCCCTACGAAGCTTCACCAAACAAACCACGTAACACAAAGAGTTATAAATAAAAAAAAAGAAAGAAAGAAAGAAAAAAAGTAGTGTTTTCTTCTTAACTACGTTTCTAAGCTTCAACAAAAATATAAAAGTATAACATAGTGATAATATATTTAACGGGTTTATAGTAGGAACGAAGCAAACAGGTGCTGAGAACAGCGACTATTGTTGACACAATAGAAACCGTTACCTAGACAACTTCGATATTTAACCCCCTAACTGTTAGGATTAATGTTGTATCACTTAAATAAACTGCTAATATATTTGACTCTTCGAGTGTTTTTTTTTCCTCAATAGAAACATAGAATTTACAAATATAAAAACCTCACCCTCCTTAAAAAAAGAGGAACGAAACGTTGTTTTCTGCTCCCACTTTAATTTCTACTAACTGTTAGGAGGCTTTGATATTATTTATTATTTGTTTATATGTAATTTTTACTTTATTTTTTCTCCTTGATGCTGCTTGTTCAATATGTGAAATCTTCTCTACTCCTTTAAGTGTGTGTGTGTCTGTGTGTGTGTATCTGGATGAAAACACTCCCATTTTTGGTTGCTAGGTAACTGTTGCTAAGATATTTAAAGGCGTATCGAACGTTTTCCTTGAATATGGCAGAATATGACGATTAGCAAAATTTAAAACTGACTTGACACCTGACAATAACTTGACATATATCAGAGGTCGAATCGAAGAAGTGGAAGTAGAAAAAAAGTGTTTGAATTTTAAAATATTTAATAAAATTTAAAAAAAAATACTTCTTTTGCTTTGTTTAAAGACAGTTTTTTGATCCGTATTAAAATATTGTGATGGATCGAAAATGTGTATTTTCCTTTTTATATTCTGTAAACTGGAGCTTAACTTGAAAAAACGGATCCAATTTTCTTAGAAAATCGAGCATTTACTCGTAAAAAACTTAAAAATTTGTATTCATTCACCTAAAAATCATCTCTTTTATTTGCTTCTATTTCTTTCGGAGTCTGTAGTGCATTCAAAAAATGCCCTTTAGATTGATCTTGAGCTTGTGTTTATTCGGCATTTTGCGAATAAACTTGAGCTGAAGTTCACTAAACTGTATGGAAGTTCATACTAAAACCTCAAACACAACCAAAACAGTGGAAATTAAGATTAAAAATAGGTCAAAGGTTACCAAACCATAATTTTGAGCTGGAAGATTACTACACTTTTGATGTTCTTTGAATTAATCTTCAGCTGAAAAAATTGTCAAAGATCATGGTAATCTTTAGCATAAATTGATTCTTATGGTGTCAAAACCATAAGAATCTTAGTTTAAAGAAAGGTCAAAGGTTATCGAAGTGAATCTTGTGCTGGAAGATGAGTTGAAGATGGAAATCTTTAGCTCAAAGATCATCAGGATCTTGAAAAACTGTAGATTTGCTTATTGAGATCGATAGAAATGAGATTATAATCATTTAAAAATATAAATGATCGCGAGATCAATCACATTAAGAATCAAAAACTTATTTAAAAAATTGAGCTTGAGCTCAGTTGCTTAAGTAGATTCAAATTTTATCAAAAGATATGAAAAAATGCACCAAAAATACCTAAAAAATGAGTACAAATTATTAATTTAAAAGAATTAAATATATTTACTCTCATAATAAAAAAATATACGTTTAAAAAATAAATTTATATATTTTACAATTCAAACGAAGCATAAAAGCGTTTAATTGGTCAATGAACTTTACATTTTAAAAAATTAACCAATCGACTACATCATTACGATTTTAGTTAAATGTAGGATGAGAAGATGGGGAAAATACATATATATTTCTTTTTTTACATCCAGATTTATTTATTTTTAGATTTTATTTTCAAATTTAATATCCTTTCAATGAGTACTAATTAAAAACAAACAATCCAGAGTGATTTAGTCATTTTTGCTTAATAGCCATAACTGTATAATTGTTCCCTTTAACCTAATTGGTCGGCCGGTCGCGTAATTTTCAAAATGAACCAATAGAGACTTAGTTCAGATTCAAAAGTCTTTAAAATTAAAAAAAAATTCTTTTTAATAAAGATTTTTCTCTCAGTTTAAATGCTTTTTAAATATATTTATTTTTTTATTTCATTTTAAAATCCTTTCAATGGATATTAGCTTGAAAATAAACTTGAGAATTTTCAAAATGGCTTTCGTAAGTAGAAAACATTATGCTGTGCTGTTACTGGAGATTTTTATTTTTTATTTTTGCTGTTTTTAGATGATTTTGCCAATCATATTCGTTTAGAAATTAATTTACACAATCTTCTACGTTGGCTTTTAAATTTATTTACTCTCTAAAGTCATTATTTTACTACTATTAACATTTTTTTTTTCTGTACTCTTAACTACCATTTTTTAATGATTATAAAACATTATTAATAAAAAAACTGTTTAAGAAGCTTTAAAAACTCTTTATGGTCCTTCTATAGCCGAACTTCAATTGTGGCTACCTCCCAACAGCGGCCATTTTTTCAAATTGTGATTATTAATTATGTCATCTTCTAATTGGACAGATTTGAATTTAAAACTGACCAATAGAAGAAAATTATTATTACTATTATTTTTTTATAACTTAAAATAATATTTTATTACAGAAATAAAAATTTGTGTAATTTTTGTTTTCATTTATCTGATTGGCTCGTGTTGAAATTTCTTTGTAAATTGATCTGATTGGTAGAAATTATTATTATAATGAAAACTTTTGATTGGTTCTTTAACTGGGAAATAGAAGTTAATGAAAATCCCATCTTTTATTGGCTAATTTTGAATTTTTTCATTTACGTCATAATTTATTTGTATATTAAATTCTAGTAAAAACTTAATTTAAATGTAATTAGTCAAAATTATTTAAAATTAATATTTTTTAATTTAAAATTATTGAATATTAAGTTTAAAAAATGATATTTTATATAAATAATATCTTATTGTTGTTTTTAATTATTTAAATTTCAAAAAATAATGAAGTTTTGCGTAGTTTTTAACAAGAAAGTATCCTGAGACTTGATTGGTCGGTATAAATCGACATTTGAAAGACGAACCAATGGAAAGAAGCATTACGCATTATTTGTATTTATTATTAAAATTTCATTTTTTATATGTTTTTAATTCTCTGTAAATCTTCAAGGATTATTTTTTTAAAAGATTTTCTATGTTTAAAATCTTTTTCAATGAACATTAATTAAGAATAAACAAAGTTTTATAAGAATTGTCAGGAAGCTTATTCCTAACTGTTGCTTTTCCCTTGAGGTCCTTACACTAGCAAAACAAATCAAGTTAATTAATCTTGCTTCCTATTTGATGTTTCTTAATGAAGATAGTCAATAGTATCAGTTAACCCAAGTCGGCAGTTCTTTATTAAAGTTTGTAGCTTTTCTATAGAACCGTATTACAGCGATGCAAGGTCATATAATTCAATTTTTCTAATTAATCATTCGTGTTTCGTCTTTAATATATCCAACGAATAATAAATTTGTTGATTTGAATAACATTTGATATGTTATAGCATAAAAATAGCCATAAATGATCGATACAAATTACGAAAATTGTCATACTTCCTTTTATTGGTTGGTTATTTTTAAATATTAACGTTTTATCCAATCAGCAATAAACTAAAATTTAAAAATTTGAATTTTAATCAATAAACACTCAGAAGAATTTTCAAATGCTATAAATAACCAATCAGCGTATCGTAAAATTTAAATTTAAATTCATGGCGGCTGTCGATTGGTTGATGTTTATCAAATATAGAATTGAAATTTGTGTTTATTTATTAAATCAATGCTTGTTAATTTAAAATTAAAATGCCTTAAATAAATGATTATTTTGAAAGTTTGAGATAATTTTCTAAAATTAAATAAAAATTTGTGAAAAATATATATGTTTTTTTTTTTGTTTCTGATTGGTTAAATTTCTTAAATGACGCCATATTTAATAAGTAAAATTTTCATTCGATAATTTGTTTTTTTTTAACTTTAAACAATTAGCATTCGATTAAATTTTAAAATTCGAGACATGTATGACGTCAATTGCATTTGAAATTAACCAATAAGCTGTGTTTTTTATGCTTTAGTATCAAGCGTTGATTGGTTAGTTTTAAAATTTAAAATTTTATTAGATATTCAGTGTGAATACACGCTTAGTGTTAATAAAAGTTTAATAAAGTAAGGAAGAGAGTATTTTATTTAAATACTTGTACTGAAATCTTGATTATAGTTTATTCTTAAAAACATAGCTTTCTGTANCATTAGTCATGGGTTCTTCAAAATTACTTTTTTTAAATTTTGTTTTGCTACAGAAAAAAAAAAATGGAAAAAGCTGGTAGAACATCATTTACAGAAATTTCGGTCGTTACCGTTTTTTCCTTATTTTTTTCGTGTGCAGCAAGAATTTAATCGTCTGATATCGGTAATGTTATTGAAAGGTTTGAATCTGAAAATATTCTCTTGTAACAGCAAATTTCGCTTACATTAAAGTCCAGAAATAAGTGAATAAAAGACATGCCACATCTATTTTTTTTCTTTCAAAGTTCTTTTCAAATTAAAAAAAAAAATAAGTTATTTAATTACTACACGCAAAATTATGTATTTATATATTATTATAATTACATTTATATAAAGAGTTTATACATATTCTATAATTTTCTTGCATATCTGATATACAATTATGCACGCAATTGCCTCATGCGACTATGCATGCAATATACTATATGTAATATAAGCGATCATACATATGCATAATTGAGTATGACAAGAATTCATACGTATCTTATATTGAACGCTCTTTAACGCTATTACATATTGTGTATGCAATTATACAATATGCATAATTACATATTGCTTATAACTAGAATTCTACGTCTCACTCTTGTATTTAATTACTATTCTAAGTGTTGCGCATTGTATATGCAATAATGTATACAGCATAATTGAGTATAGTAAAAGTTAATGCGTATTCAAAGCAGTATAAACTCTTAATAATCCTAAATATTGTATATTGAATGCTTCATGCAATACGAAAATTCCAATTTGAAGTTGAATTTTAAAGCAAATTGAATTTTATTTATTTATTTTTTTTTAAAATAATATTTTAACCTAAATTGAACTCAAGCTGAATTAAGATTTTAAATTTTATTTTATTTTATTTTTTATTTTTAAAAAGTTGTTTTTTTGCTGACGTTTGTGTTTTAAAATATTCGGAAAAATATTTTAATATTACATATTCAAAATCAATATTGGTTTAGTTACGCTGGTAGCATTTATTCACTTCTTTTTTTAAAAAATAAAATATTCATAAAAGTTAGTGTAAACTGCCAAAATTGGCATTAATATTTTACAAATTGAATTAAATAATTACAGAAGGTTTGTATAATATTTTAAATCTACAAGATTTAAAATATTTGGATTCAGGATCGAGCTTAGAATTGTTGTGGTTCTAAAGGCCTAAGCTATAATATAATAAAAGTCCTTACTCTCCATCAAATGATGGTACAGGCAAAAATGTGAGGCCTTAATGACGTATAACGCCAGGCCCTATGTTACAGCTCATGTAGAATCGTCCCTGATTGGACTAATAAGGCGACACAAGATGGGTAACTTGCCAATTGGGGGTGCGTAGTGTTAGGAGGGAGCATTTTCTATGGAAAATTTGTTAGGTGTTATACGCGTGAAGAAAACTCCATAAACACTAGATAGTTAGCCACGTGCGAACCCACGACCACGTACAGTACAGTACCATGTTCAGTGATCTTATCCACTCGGTCAATTTAAGGTTACAATTCTTCTGATATTGTAAGTATTTGAAATTATAATTTTTTAAATAAGTGGAAATTAATAACTTGTTTATAATGTAGATAATTGAGTTTTATAATCATTATAAAGTTATGAAAAATTGTAAACTAGAATAGTTGGAAAATTTTAGATGTTTAGGGCCAACTGGAGTTAATTTTCTAATAATTGGAACGATTTGTAAAATCGAAAGAGAAAAGGATATTTTATGTTTAAATATTTGTTTCGAAGTTAATTTCTATTGTTTTATATACAGTAGGGTGAGCGAGCACCTATATAAAACAATATACAGTACCTTGACAAATTATTAGACCTATTGACTAAAATCATACTTTTTGTACTGTTTTCTTTTTTTTTCGTAATATTGTTTAAGGAATGAGTATTTTTTCATGTTATTTTTATTCTCTATTATATCCGAAACACTTTTAATATTTTTTTTATATGACAACATCGTAAAAGTAAAAAAAATTAACTTGTGTAGAGTAATTCTTGTGATACAGAAGTAAGACTGTCAAAGATGGTCATTCAAAATACTAATTTTCATTGTTAATTTTTTAAGTTCTATTATATTCAAATTTTTATATGCAAAACGTACTTTTTTATTTCATAATACATAAAACATTAATATTTTAAATAATCCTATCAACAATGGCAATTTTATTGAATTATTATATCAAAAACTAACAAATCATAAATTTTTTGCATGGATTTAATAATTTGGTAAGGTATTGTAAAACACCTGCATTTTATAGTACTAAATCTGTAAGTTACAGTATTTTTAGTGTTTTAAAACAACAGCACTTGTTAAAATCATATAATGACCCATTTATATTTAGGCTGGTCCAAAAGTCAGCCATCCAAAGACTAAATTGCTTACTCATTCAAATGTGTTGTTGGTTAGAAGCTTTAACAAAGACTTGTTTTTGGACCCCCTCCTGTGTTTAAGTATAATTTCACGTTTCCTGTTAAAAACTTTCGCGAAGAAGTTAAAATTTCCATTAAATTTTACATATGGTAGCTATTAAACACAATAAAAATCACGTGATATAGCGACTAGTGTTGACAAAAATGCTACTGTAAAGTATAAAAGTTTAAACATAAACATGCTCGCCTATTTGTAACGTATAAATGCCGTCCTAACATAGCAACATTGAACGAGTGTAAAAATCCTTTTTCTGAAACCGTCACGTGATTGGCGTAGGTGTGAAAAATCCCCAACATCGCGTGATTGTTGATTGATCAACTTGATCGCCCACAGATGCCCATCACAGCACTAAGCAAAACCCAGTAAAATTACTCATTTATGGAAATCAATATTCACCCCTACGAAGCTTCACCAAACAAACCACGTAACACAAAGAGTTATAAATAAAAAAAAAGAAAGAAAGAAAGAAAAAAAGTAGTGTTTTCTTCTTAACTACGTTTCTAAGCTTCAACAAAAATATAAAAGTATAACATAGTGATAATATATTTAACGGGTTTATAGTAGGAACGAAGCAAACAGGTGCTGAGAACAGCGACTATTGTTGACACAATAGAAACCGTTACCTAGACAACTTCGATATTTAACCCCCTAACTGTTAGGATTAATGTTGTATCACTTAAATAAACTGCTAATATATTTGACTCTTCGAGTGTTTTTTTTTCCTCAATAGAAACATAGAATTTACAAATATAAAAACCTCACCCTCCTTAAAAAAAGAGGAACGAAACGTTGTTTTCTGCTCCCACTTTAATTTCTACTAACTGTTAGGAGGCTTTGATATTATTTATTATTTGTTTATATGTAATTTTTACTTTATTTTTTCTCCTTGATGCTGCTTGTTCAATATGTGAAATCTTCTCTACTCCTTTAAGTGTGTGTGTGTGTGTGTGTGTGTGTATCTGGATGAAAACACTCCCATTTTTGGTTGCTAGGTAACTGTTGCTAAGATATTTAAAGGCGTATCGAACGTTTTCCTTGAATATGGCAGAATATGACGATTAGCAAAATTTAAAACTGACTTGACACCTGACAATAACTTGACATATATCAGAGGTCGAATCGAAGAAGTGGAAGTAGAAAAAAAGTGTTTGAATTTTAAAATATTTAATAAAATTTAAAAAAAAATACTTCTTTTGCTTTGTTTAAAGACAGTTTTTTGATCCGTATTAAAATATTGTGATGGATCGAAAATGTGTATTTTCCTTTTTATATTCTGTAAACTGGAGCTTAACTTGAAAAAACGGATCCAATTTTCTTAGAAAATCGAGCATTTACTCGTAAAAAACTTAAAAATTTGTATTCATTCACCTAAAAATCATCTCTTTTATTTGCTTCTATTTCTTTCGGAGTCTGTAGTGCATTCAAAAAATGCCCTTTAGATTGATCTTGAGCTTGTGTTTATTCGGCATTTTGCGAATAAACTTGAGCTGAAGTTCACTAAACTGTATGGAAGTTCATACTAAAACCTCAAACACAACCAAAACAGTGGAAATTAAGATTAAAAATAGGTCAAAGGTTACCAAACCATAATTTTGAGCTGGAAGATTACTACACTTTTGATGTTCTTTGAATTAATCTTCAGCTGAAAAAATTGTCAAAGATCATGGTAATCTTTAGCATAAATTGATTCTTATGGTGTCAAAACCATAAGAATCTTTGTTTAAAGAAAGGTCAAAGGTTATCGAAGTGAATCTTGTGCTGGAAGATGAGTTGAAGATGGAAATCTTTAGCTCAAAGATCATCAGGATCTTGAAAAACTGTAGATTTGCTTATTGAGATCGATAGAAATGAGATTATAATCATTTAAAAATATAAATGATCGCGAGATCAATCACATTAAGAATCAAAAACTTATTTAAAAAATTGAGCTTGAGCTCAGTTGCTTAAGTAGATTCAAATTTTATCAAAAGATATGAAAAAATGCACCAAAAATACCTAAAAAATGAGTACAAATTATTAATTTAAAAGAATTAAATATATTTACTCTCATAATAAAAAAATATACGTTTAAAAAATAAATTTATATATTTTACAATTCAAACGAAGCATAAAAGCGTTTAATTGGTCAATGAACTTTACATTTTAAAAAATTAACCAATCGACTACATCATTACGATTTTAGTTAAATGTAGGATGAGAAGATGGGGAAAATACATATATATTTCTTTTTTTACATCCAGATTTATTTATTTTTAGATTTTATTTTCAAATTTAATATCCTTTCAATGAGTACTAATTAAAAACAAACAATCCAGAGTGATTTAGTCATTTTTGCTTAATAGCCATAACTGTATAATTGTTCCCTTTAACCTAATTGGTCGGCCGGTCGCGTAATTTTCAAAATGAACCAATAGAGACTTAGTTCAGATTCAAAAGTCTTTAAAATTAAAAAAAAATTCTTTTTAATAAAGATTTTTCTCTCAGTTTAAATGCTTTTTAAATATATTTATTTTTTTCTTTCATTTTAAAATCCTTTCAATGGATATTAGCTTGAAAATAAACTTGAGAATTTTCAAAATGGCTTTCGTAAGTAGAAAACATTATGCTGTGCTGTTACTGGAGATTTTTATTTTTTATTTTTGCTGTTTTTAGATGATTTTGCCAATCATATTCGTTTAGAAATTAATTTACACAATCTTCTACGTTGGCTTTTAAATTTATTTACTCTCTAAAGTCATTATTTTACTACTATTAACATTTTTTTTTCTGTACTCTTAACTACCATTTTTTAATGATTATAAAACATTATTAATAAAAAAACTGTTTAAGAAGCTTTAAAAACTCTTTATGGTCCTTCTATAGCCGAACTTCAATTGTGGCTACCTCCCAACAGCGGCCATTTTTTCAAATTGTGATTATTAATTATGTCATCTTCTAATTGGACAGATTTGAATTTAAAACTGACCAATAGAAGAAAATTATTATTACTATTATTTTTTTATAACTTAAAATAATATTTTATTACAGAAATAAAAATTTGTGTAATTTTTGTTTTCATTTATCTGATTGGCTCGTGTTGAAATTTCTTTGTAAATTGATCTGATTGGTAGAAATTATTATTATAATGAAAACTTTTGATTGGTTCTTTAACTGGGAAATAGAAGTTAATGAAAATCCCATCTTTTATTGGCTAATTTTGAATTTTTTCATTTACGTCATAATTTATTTGTATATTAAATTCTAGTAAAAACTTAATTTAAATGTAATTAGTCAAAATTATTTAAAATTAATATTTTTTAATTTAAAATTATTGAATATTAAGTTTAAAAAATGATATTTTATATAAATAATATCTTATTGTTGTTTTTAATTATTTAAATTTCAAAAAATAATGAAGTTTTGCGTAGTTTTTAACAAGAAAGTATCCTGAGACTTGATTGGTCGGTATAAATCGACATTTGAAAGACGAACCAATGGAAAGAAGCATTACGCATTATTTGTATTTATTATTAAAATTTCATTTTTTATATGTTTTTAATTCTCTGTAAATCTTCAAGGATTATTTTTTTAAAAGATTTTCTATGTTTAAAATCTTTTTCAATGAACATTAATTAAGAATAAACAAAGTTTTATAAGAATTGTCAGGAAGCTTATTCCTAACTGTTGCTTTTCCCTTGAGGTCCTTACACTAGCAAAACAAATCAAGTTAATTAATCTTGCTTCCTATTTGATGTTTCTTAATGAAGATAGTCAATAGTATCAGTTAACCCAAGTCGGCAGTTCTTTATTAAAGTTTGTAGCTTTTCTATAGAACCGTATTACAGCGATGCAAGGTCATATAATTCAATTTTTCTAATTAATCATTCGTGTTTCGTCTTTAATATATCCAACGAATAATAAATTTGTTGATTTGAATAACATTTGATATGTTATAGCATAAAAATAGCCATAAATGATCGATACAAATTACGAAAATTGTCATACTTCCTTTTATTGGTTGGTTATTTTTAAATATTAACGTTTTATCCAATCAGCAATAAACTAAAATTTAAAAATTTGAATTTTAATCAATAAACACTCAGAAGAATTTTCAAATGCTATAAATAACCAATCAGCGTATCGTAAAATTTAAATTTAAATTCATGGCGGCTGTCGATTGGTTGATGTTTATCAAATATAGAATTGAAATTTGTGTTTATTTATTAAATCAATGCTTGTTAATTTAAAATTAAAATGCCTTAAATAAATGATTATTTTGAAAGTTTGAGATAATTTTCTAAAATTAAATAAAAATTTGTGAAAAATATATATGTTTTTTTTTTTGTTTCTGATTGGTTAAATTTCTTAAATGACGCCATATTTAATAAGTAAAATTTTCATTCGATAATTTGTTTTTTTTTAACTTTAAACAATTAGCATTCGATTAAATTTTAAAATTCGAGACATGTATGACGTCAATTGCATTTGAAATTAACCAATAAGCTGTGTTTTTTTATGCTTTAGTATCAAGCGTTGATTGGTTAGTTTTAAAATTTAAAATTTTATTAGATATTCAGTGTGAATACACGCTTAGTGTTAATAAAAGTTTAATAAAGTAAGGAAGAGAGTATTTTATTTAAATACTTGTACTGAAATCTTGATTATAGTTTATTCTTAAAAACATAGCTTTCTGTAAGGATCAGAGGGACAGTTGTCCAGGGGGATCAAAGCCCTCACAGAAGAGGGAAGAACTAAAAAAATACTGTAATGCAGGATCGTTGAATTTAAATTTAGCTTCATTAATACTGCGAAGATTCCGTGATGAGAACAAATACTACAGGAACAATGAAAAGTATTTTGAATTTAGCGCCGTTACCAATAGAATAACCGTGAAGGTTCAAGGGTCAAAATTTATGGCAGACACCAATATCTATAGGTGCCCATGATGAGAGCTTATGGAGTATGACGGATGACATCGAGCGAATGATTAATAGTAGTAATGGTGAATATCTGATATTGAATTTAGCGCCATTAGCACGGTGTTATTATGAAGGGTTTGGAATCAAAATTTACTTGAATATACAGTATTTTATTGAATGATGGGTTATCTTTTTATAAATAAAATGTTATTATGATAAATCATCCATTAATTAAATTAAATAATCCAAATTGTACTTTTTAAACAGTAATTTAATTGTTTACTTTCAGGCCCTAAATTCTTCTTCTGGTTTCCAAAGTGCTGCTCGAGAATTACTAGAGTGGTGTGGTGACGCTCGAGCCTTTCAGAAAGTATTCGAAAACAATTTAATCGGCTGTTTAACGGTATGTATCATTATAACTCTTGTATAGTAACCCGTTGAAATTATTTAAGAAACCTTTTCGTTATTAAATAAAGTAAAGATAATCTAAATATACCTGAAACGAAACTTACGTACGAGATTAGATTATATTACAGTAATTTATGTGAAGTAGTAAAGAAAGGGCATATTATACAGTAAAGAAAAAAAATTGGATTTTTTTTTTCTTTTTGGCCTTCGTTTTTCTATGCTTTAGTAATCTTTGTCGCCGAAATTTTTTTTTCAAATATTTATTGAAGGAGAAAAATAGAAGAAACCTCAACGATGAATGTTGCAATCATCGAATCGGAAGCGCTGTCACGTGACGATCGATATTTGAACCTCTAACTGGCAACATGTGCTGTTTAGTTGGTGACGTCGAAAGCTGTAGTGAGTCTCCTCCGAAATAGTTCCCTTTGGTGTCGTAAATGGGCACAGTGCAGCGTAACGACGTAACCGCGGTAAACAGAACGTTGGCGTTGTAAGTGCAACGTCAACGGGTAAACACGCGTCAAGTGTTACAAAGCGGAGGTTGATAGTTCATCCGTATACTAAAAAAATAAATAAATAATAAAAAAAACCAGGAAAAGTGATCTACCGATTCTTTTCTACGACGAGAGGAAGAAAAAGAGGAAGAATTTCTGATTGTTTTATACTTTCTCCGCATGAACGAATTAAATTTCGTGAAAATAATGATAAAAAGAAAGTTCAATAATGTTAGAAAAAAAGGAGAGTTAAGTTTATTTTATCAAGAGAACAAACATTTTTCAATTGTAATTGATATAATGCCACGAAAATGAACAAATAAAACAACATGATCGCTTTATATCGAATCTGATAGGATATACTATATTATATCATCGCATTATGACGAATTGAAGGAATATCCTTACATATGTTTGCGTTAGGGTGAAATCGATAAAGAAATCAACACGTGATTACAACTTTATAACGAAGTTCACAAAGATTGTGACAATTCATAACCTTTTATTGAGTATAAGCGATAAGATTTCTTAGGGGTTTATCGTTATAAAAACGAATGAAATTTTGAAAAACGATTGCCCTTAATTAAAATAGAACTAATTTAAATAGGAAACAAGATGCCATTATTCAGCTGGAAAAATTAAAATCAAAATTACAATTGCTACGCTTAAAATTAATTTAAAACTATTAATATTGTAGACGAAATTCACAAAAATGCAATATAAAAGTAGTGACAGTTCATCGAAAATAAAATAAAATAAAATAAAAAGGCAACACGTGATTCCTTTTGTAAGCAAAATTAATAGAAATATTAGCACATGATCGTTTTTTAATGAGCAATCTCAAGGACGTTCTATTTTGAAATGAAATACGTAAAGAAAAAAGTAACACGTGTTATTTAAAAATAAACAAATAAAATCGACAAATTTATAAACACGTGCTACTTTGAATACGAAATTGACAAAAATCGTAACACGTGGTATTTTTAAAAAGTGAAATAGACAAATTTAAAACACGTGCTATTTTCTAAGCGAAAATTATAACAATTACTTTCGAATGAAATTCGACAATTCGATCGAGTTTTTATGACGTTTGAAATTGAATAGAAACACGACACGTGTTTTGTTTTGTTAGTGAAATTGATTGTTACCTCAGCAAGGTGTTCATCAATAATGAAACTGATTAAATATATAAAACACGTGGCATTTTACAAATGAAAACGTGGATTAAAATGGAGAATTTTATTATAAAACAAACCAAAGATTGATTTATAAGTATCGAGTTTATACTTATAAATGTTATGTTATAATGGGAAATTTTCGTAGATAGAATCGTAATGATCATCTTCCTCTTCTATCTAGCCCCATTTTATTCGGGTATAAACTATTACGTAAACAATAGTCACAAGTTACATCACACAGAGCTAAATTCGTTTCAATTATTCTCGAAACATGGCAACAATCTAACGAATCAACTCGTTGTCTAAAGGGGTTCCGGAAAGAAAGGGGAAGAAGGGTTGTATCTTCGGAAATAAATAGGAAGTGGGAGATTCCATTGTGTAACGTATAACAAAACTTTCCCATCCGTAAGTAACATTAGCTCATTTAATTACAGACATAGTAATTACTCAGTGAGAAGGACGGATTAGTTGTGTTGGCAAGCCATTCTGATGACGGGCCACACCTAAAAGGGGTCGATTCCCCCCTTGCTTCCCTAGGGACCCCTTTGACTACCAAATCTTCTAATTGGTGGCAGTCGTTGCAGTTAGAACGGGTGCAGCAATTACGTTGATGGAAGGAAAGAGATTCATAATATCTCACCGGATTTTCGGTGGAAAGTTAATCTTCAATGACTACTGAAAGTGAACGTAAAAGCGGTATCAACTCGTTGGATAACTCTTTTAGGGAATCAGACTGAAAGCGTTCATATATTAACGAAAAGGAGACTTTGTTATCCAATTTTCGAGTAAACCTACTCTAATTCGGAATTCGAATTCAACAATTTACTGAAAAAAAACTAGTTTTATCCCCGTTTTGAGGGGCGTGTAAATGAAATTATTCATTTATTTATTTATATTTTATTTTTTTCAGGTCGTTAGTCGTGTAGCCACACAACGCGGGTTCGATCTCGATTTGGGCTATCGACTGCTCGCAGTTTGTGCCGCTCAGAGAGACAAATTATCCCCTAAATCTGCAGGTGAGTTACTTACTCTAACTTTATTTGTAAGTGTTAAAACGTTTAAGAGCTTACATCACTGATCGTGTTAAGTTCAGTTTGATCCGGGGGTTAGTTTTAAACAGAGATTTACATCGTGTCGACCGCTTCAAGAGGCACCACTCGGTGATATTTAAGGGTGATTAATGGCACGAATTATGATCAATTAGGGGAAGGGAGTTAGGGGTTTGCTTAAAGGTTTGACGCTGTCCTAAATCTCATGTGGTCTGCCTGTATGGAGGAAAATATCAATAATGTTCCGTCCGGTATCAGCAATGGGAATTTAGCCATGAATTATGCCTATTTGGGGGAAGGATCCGTGACTAAATTATTTGCAGATTCTAATGTGACAATGGGTTATGAGAAAACAATATACTATCTATGTAAATTACAATAAAAAAGTGATGAATGGTCTTTGTCTTTC
This sequence comes from Centruroides sculpturatus, assembly GCF_000671375.1. Classification (NCBI taxonomy): domain Eukaryota; kingdom Metazoa; phylum Arthropoda; class Arachnida; order Scorpiones; family Buthidae; genus Centruroides; species Centruroides sculpturatus. The sequence goes on along the minus strand of NW_019384426.1, from coordinate 373,976 downwards.
GCAAAATTTGTTAAATTCTCTGTGTTATTAACCGTAACAAGTCTGAAAATTAGTTACGAAGTTCGTATTGTTACGGCAATGAATTAAGGGATTGCTGTGATTCACTGTACCGAAATTCCGCGAAGGTCCTAGTACTCGAAAGGAAATATCAATCGGTAAATCAGTATTGCAATGGGAATTCAACCATGAATTATGCATATTTTGGGGGAATAGAATCTGTGACTAAATTATTTTCGGGCTTATTCTAGCTTGGATTATGGGTAAGCTTCACTAGCAACTTTCCATTGATGTAAATCACATTAAAGAAGAGCCGAGCCACGTCCACACGCGTTAAAAATTATTGCCTTTCTCAAATTATTACTGTAGTAATAGCGGCGTAACACGTTCGAAAATTAGTTATTCAGCTCGTGCTATCGTGTGCAACTTGTAACACGGTTAATTTCGAGTGTCATGTGGGAATTCCTCTTGTCAAAAGTTGTCAACCCGGACGCATTCGCTTTGTTAGACGTGTTGAGGTGAAGATCGCCAGCAGGGGAAAGAGCAGGAATCCCATGATTGATTGTTGTGTATTCAATGCCATCGTTCAGACTTCTGGTAACGATTTAAAATTCAATTTGTCAACGATCATTTCGGATAGTTTTCTCGAGAGATTCGCAAAATTCGACCCCTCTGGCGATATTTTGGCACCAATTTCTACATGGAAAGATTGGAATAGAAATGCTGTGAATGGTATAGTTTACTAAAATTCTCCCTTCAACCCCGAGAAACGACAAGGCCTTTTTTTCCCTCTTTTTTTTTAAAGATGTGAATAATGGTTAGTTTTGGGATATCGTGCCACTTACAAAAAGTGCTAAAATTGCGATCGATACTTTTTGCAAAACGGAGGAGGAAGAAGGAAGAGGAGGAGGAGGAGGAAAAAAATAACCCACCCTGTGAAACCGCTTCACTGCTTGACGTAATGACTGTAGTGAAAAAGCAACCCACAGGGGCAGGTTGATAAATGGCTGTTTTGACTACTTGTCAGTTTTATCCACTCTAGATGTAAGCGTGACGTGTAAACAACAGGTTACACCATGCGTAACAAATCTTTTCTTTATTGGTTATTGAAATTTATGATATTATTTAAGTTGTGAAAACTTAATCAGTATATTTCGACTTATCGATAGACTATACTATCAAAGAAAAATATTCTTTAAAAAAGTTACAAGATCCCCTTCCATAGTTTTTGTTGTTGTTGTTTTTTTAAATCTTTAGAATTCTTAATACATTCTTTCAGAAATTCCCCACAAAAATTAATTTTTTAAAAGTATTTACATGAAATTTTGCGTAAAACAAGTTTAACTTGCAGCTTTGAAAGTTAAAAAAACGGGAGAAAGATTGGAAAATAAATGTTCCTAAAGTGGCTCGTTACAGTATCATAGAAACCAAAAATATTGTAGTGTTGAACTTTTGATGATTTCAGCATATTTTAAAACATTGTTTGATGTTTAAAAGCATTTTATTCCCACCCTAAAACATACGTTTATGTATTTAATGCCTATATCTTCATACCCCAACTTTTTTCCTTCAAAAGTTAATTAAGAGTGTTTAAAATATAGGTTAAATTTGCTTTTATTTTAACATAGATGTACTGTACATAAAAGTAAGATAAACAACAAGAAAAATGAAGAAATCTCCGAAATTTGTTACGTTACAGTACATAACGTGTCATATTTTATTGTTGTACAGATGCCATAAACCGGTTCGTATGGTTTATTTTAGATCTTTAGCATCATTCATACATTTTTTAACGACATTTTACCCATAGAAATCGCTTTTCCTACGTTGTTCCCCTTCCTAAAAAACCCAAATATTTTATACCTATATATATTTCGGATTCGAACGTCTTTCTATATATATATTTTCTCCTTCTTTCTAGAAAACGTCGTCGAATTTTCTACATTTCTCCTTTCGAGATTACTTCCTTCTGCGAGGAGGAAGTAATCTGGAGAGTAACTCCATTCCTTCATCTTCATGCCTCATACATTGATTCAGAATTGGCTACGGTCTGACGAGATAAGAACAGAAGTGACCGCACTCTAGTCAAACTGGTAATCTTCCTTCTATTTACCTCCATGGTTGTCCATCATGCCTTGGGGCACCTACAACCCCGCCCCATACACAAACAACACAGATACTGAAATTTGCCTCCGGCTATCTGGATGCGGTTTCTATGGTAACTTGAAGAGAGAAAACGGTCGATGCACCAATACCTTACGTTCTTATCGTTGCGTCTACGTTACGTTTTCGTCTCGGATTTAAACCTTTGTCGTTTATTGACTCTTCTTGTCGTTCTCCTCCTCCTCCATCCTCCGTTTTTTTTATCTTTTTCTTTCTTGCAGAACAACGGGATGTTTTCTATGATTGATGCTGATGAAATTCGCGTATATTGTAGTGATGCCCCTATATGCTTTCTTTGCCAAGCCACTTAAATCTTCCTTAAACAAATTTATTATTTCTTTGAAGATCATTTTTGTCTTTATATATACTTCTTAACGCTTATATATGATATCGTGTAATCTCAGCTCTAATGCTCAGCAGCATCACTCCTCTTGAGCTTCTTCTAATTTCCTGTGGTCTTGAAAGTTGTTACAGTAACCAAAGCCTTTGTTTTTAATAAGAAAATGTAAGAAATTCGTAGAAATTTAAGTTGAAAATGCTTTAAAAGCGATTCTTCATGCAGAATTGAGACTCGCACTCGCGATTTTTTTCTCTGTTTTTTGTGTACATTGGAGAATTGATACTGGTGTAAGTTTGTGTTATGAAGACAACTCATGGTCTTGAAACGAATAAAAAGGAGGTGGAGTAGCTTATATAAATATACATATAAATGTAAATATATAAAAGAAGCAAACATATTTTTGAAGATGCTGTAGGGGTTGAAGTAGAACGGAAAGCAAAAAGCTTCGGATAACCGCGATCAATATATTGAACAAATCCAACTATATTGTTACAACTTGATAGTTATACTATAAAAAGAAAAACAAAAGGACGTTGGGAAAAGCCTACTATAAAGGACGATAGGAGTTTGGTGATTCATTCACCATCTCTCTCAATAGAGAGGGAATGGCCCCCAGGGCCACGTAGGCGCGAGAAGACCTCCCGCTCTGCCTACGCCTCCCAAGTTTATTAATTCGTTTCTTTCAACTTACAGGTGACCCTCCTGGCCGGTCACGTGACGGCGCGAGGGGTTTCTCCCTATCATCACCCCCTGCCAATAATGGATTTTGTGATTCAATCCATTCAGCAAGGTCCATTGTTTATAATTGGGGGTTGACAAAATGGATTCGCTTCGATTTTTATCTAGGGAAATTCTTCTTAATTTTAATAACGGTCGGTTGCTGTTACAATGGCAAACTATTTTTAGTAATATTTATGTGTAATTTCGGGTATATTGCTTAATAAATGTTACTACCGATTGACCTCTCGGTAGAAGGGATCATCCAGGTGTTGATATGGTGCGTCAACAGATGGTGTCTCACCACATCTGTCGCGTCACGTGACTGGTGACAAAATATCTTTCTTTGTTCCTCTATTGTTCACATTTCCGACCGGCCAGTATAGGGATATTGCTTTTTATCGGTTTGCATTCGATACCGCATGAAAATATTTCGTAAACAAGAAAATTCGTCTTTTTCAGTTCAAATCGTCTCGTCTTCTCTTCCCCGGACTCGACATAAATCGGGATTCTTCACTCCCGTTTGACTAAATAACTAACCATAAAACAGGGCTTTTTTTTTGAAATTTTAGTTTAATAAACCCTGGCAAATATGTAGGGATTTATTGGATAGCTTTGGGATAAACTCTGCCAAAAATAGAAACCAAAATTTGGAACGAGTTCTAAATTTTTTTTTTTTTTTTAAATATTTGACTTTAAGTTAGTTTCCATCGCTAGAGAACGATTTTGTTCATGTTAAAAATGCGTAATATCAGAATATAATTTGGGAAAATTCGTAGTCAAGCAGCTGAACATTTTACTATCTGAAAAAATTGAATTGTCGAAGAGGAAGAAGAAGAATAGTAGTTAGAATGTAAAAATCTCAAAAACTTAATCAAATTTCTACTCAAATTGAAAGGAAAAATTTCGATTGGAAGAGAGGGAAATTCCCTAAAAGTCATAAAGTGTTTTTTTTAAATCTGTAAAATTTAAGGAAATTTGTCCCTAAATCGAGAGAAAAATACCACGCAGTTCACTCAATATAAGTATTTAAATGTAATTTGTAAATTTTTAACAAAAAAAATATACGAATTTAAACACAATTTCCTCATAAAACACGCGCAAAAATTCTTTTTTTTTTAAATAATAAAATAAACGTCCTAAAATCCATTCGCAAAAATCTAGGATAAAATATTTCCTAAATTTAGAAAAATTATCGAAAAAACGCAGACGACATTCTGGGAATTAAATACATGCTACGTATTATCGTTATAAATTACGTCACAAAAGAACCTAAAGAGCCAGATCTCACGTGATCCGCAACATTACTTCCGCGTGGCACATCCTACTTAGCTAGCAACAAATAAAAATAATAATAATAACAACAACAACAACAACAAAAAAGAAAAAAAATTACAAAATCACTAACAACTTTCAGTCCTTACCAAGCAATATTATTTCTTCAGCCCTTCTACAAAGAACAAAAGAAAAAAAAAATATTCAGAAATTAACCCCATTATAGACTAGATTTAATAACTTCGGGTGACCACCGCTAGGCGGATGAACTGGGGCATAACGGATAAACAAGACGTTGAAATTTCCACTTATAGATTTGGCTGATTGTTCAGGTCTACAATTGAAAAAGGAGTTTAGAGGAGAAAAAATGAACCTTTTCCTGTTCAAATTACCGAATTAGTATTGTCTAAGAACGATAGATGGCACCACTTATTAAACAGGAGGCGATAGTGCACCGGGTAAATTAACGATAGCACGGATTTTGTTTAGATAGTAGTATATTTAGAAAGGCCGAATATGTACTATTTGCTACGCTAGAAGTGTTCTATATTTGTTACTTTAGGAATTCGGACATTTGCTACTCGACCGATATAGCTCTTGCTTGAGTTAATATACGATATCGATGCTGTGTACGTGTTAAACGATGTTACATACGTTACATAGGTTATATACTACGTTTGCATTATTGAATAGTTAAAGCCGCTGAAGTGTTACCGATTCTAAATCTAGGTGGCGCTCAAAACAATTCTCTTCGAGATCTAGGTGGCGCTCTAACAATACTCTCCTAACAATAGATATTAATCAATTACAGTATTCGGTTTCAATAGTTAAAAAGGTGAAAAAGAACAATTAATAAATGCCGATAGCACGTGTTCGTAAATTACGTAACAATCAGTTTTCAATAATAAAATGTTTGAAACGTAACAATTTAAAACGCGATTGTTATTTTTTGCAGCGCTTTATAGGATGTTAATACCTTTCTTATTTCGAAAAGATGTTAATAAAAATATTTTAAAAATTTATCAGCAAAACACAGCGAGTAATAATAGAAGAGTTGAAATATGGTGATTATAATCAATAACGGGGTTAAATCGATAACAGTATCAATATTAATAACAGCAGCATTATAGATTTATAAACTAGATTGTTTCAAGGAAAAAAAAGTTTAAAAAATAAACAAAAAAAAACCCGTTGTCAACAAAGAACACACACAGTCGACAGGAGCGAGTCGTTTAACATGACAGCAATATCAATAACAGATGAGTTATTGATAAAGAGATTTATTCGATTAAAACTCCCCAACTTTATAGTGTCATCGCCACGAAGAATTCAACGCTTGGCCTGTTTTGTGACAAAGTGGGTCGCGTGACGTCACACCGGCGTAATTCGTCCTTTTAAAAAAAAAAAACAACAAAAATTCGAACCCGAAGTCTCCTCTGGCGGACTTTGCCTAACGCGACATCTGTCGGCGGTAGTTAGAAATACAAATTTTCGCACTAGATAATCGAAGCGTAGCGCTAATGCAAAAGCGGAAGTTTAAAGTTCATTTCCTGGTTTGGCAACGGTTTAAAGTTTAGAAATTAGAATGAAAAATTGCCAAAACACGAGTCGAGACAAGTAAACATTACTTTTAAAAATATTTTCTGTAGGGTTTGCTGAATGTTTCGAATAATTTAGTTAATGTTTGTTTGTTTTTGCCACGTTCAAAGCGCGATAGGGAGGAGACAAAAATTCTAGTTGCAACTTAATACCCATTAAAAAAATTACAATAATATATGTTTTTTTTTCTCTCGTGTCGAAGTATCTGTTTTGTGTGTAATCTCTGCAGATATGACTAGTTTGACAGTTAATGAACTAAGTTGTGAGTCAGAGAAAATGGAAGATGACAACGTGCCGTCGTCGAGTTATTGTTTCCACTCCGGATAGAACTTTGCACACTAAACTGACAAACATTATCATCGTCTCTGGTGTTTTTGTACGTGTTTCTAGTGTTTTTTACCCGTCCGGTATGTTTTTCTCATCTGTCATTAATGTCGTTTACTTTATGAATCCGTCTTCCTGCCACGTTAATTGGTTACAATGTTACAATATAAATTTCTCGGATGAACACCGGCGAATGTAATGATGCTTGGCCTACTCGATCGCCCCCTAGGATTTATAATTCTCTAACCTCTGTTTCCCCTTATTTCCTCTGTGTTGAGTGGGACCTATCGAGAACAGTTGGTAGTTCCCCCTTATCTCTTTCACATTTTTCAGATACTGTTCGAGGGGTCATAATTTAAGGCGTTCGAGGTTAATTTTCGATTATTGAATGTAGAAACGATCTCAAAATGACCCCGGGATAGTGTATTCTGAGGTCATTACAATTGTTATTCGCGGATAATTGCGAATTTGTGAATATTCCGGGTTGTGCTTCGTGAAATATCAGTCGATATATCCGAGTTAATACTGTGCAAAATATAATAGTTATTGTATTTTCATGCCAAATACACTCCCTTGCTAAATATTAATTTACACTCTCGTGCAAATTATAAGTTAACATTCTCCCCGTGCTAATTAGCGCTATCCCGTGCGAAGTACTAGTTAAATAATGCGCACAGGACTAAAATATTGCACGAAATGCTTGAGTGCAAAATGTCTAATTGTTAACCTCTAAGCAAAAATCACGCGATATCAAATTTTTTGTTAGAAGTTTACAGAATGCCAATTTAAAAACCCCGTGCAAAACTCAATTAACAAAAAAGAGCGCAAAATTGCCAATTAATTGATATTTTGCAAAGACTACTGTGCAAAATTACTGTGCTTTAATGCGAAAGTGACAATTAATATCCCCTTTGCGAACTGCCAACTTTATCTTTTCACTCCTCTAAAAATAATCTCGTATGCAAAATATCGGTGTTATATACCCTCCAAATATCCACGTAACAACGGCTTCCGTGCAATAAATGTATTTAATACATAACTACACAAAATGTTTAGTTTAATATGTGCACGAATGTTTAAGCCAGAATAAAAATTATACAACCACAACACGTATACACCTCAAAGTGCATTGTCTCTATAGTAAACAATGTAAAATAGAGATTTATTGCAAAGAAGAAAAAAATAAATAAAACTAAAAAAAAAGGAAGAGCGCGTGTCGCTCCACACCGCCTAACCCGGGACGAGAAGCGATAGAGTCGACCTCGAGCGGCCATCAGACGAACTAGTTTAGCCAAACTAATTTACACGTCTATCTGTCGCGTCCCGACCTCGTCCTCGGTCGGGATACACTCACTCAACGTCACTCACCGCACCGGCGATACAAGTTATCCGTAAAGCGGTTACGGTGCAACAGCAGTGCCACCGGTGGCCCGGGGCGAGTCAGGCGAAGCGTGGCGCCACAAGCGGCGAACGACCGCTGGGGGAAGGTGATGGATGGTGGCTAGACATTTCATTGGCTTGCCGTTGGGGGGCGCCACTGTGCCAGCTGCCTCCGCTGCTGCCAGTCTCTCTTCAGACGTACGCTGGTGTGTAGTGTGTGTGTGTTGTGTGTGCGCGCCGTGTTGTGTGAGAGTGTGCGTCGTCTCTCCCAACATCCGTGCATCCGAGGGGATGGAACGGCTATTGAGGTGAGTCGTGTCTTTACTTGTTGCAATCTCTATTCTCGGACTGTGTGTGTGTATGTGTGTGTGCTCGCGTCCGCTATGGTTACTCTTCCGAAAAATTCGGCTATCTCGTCGCTGACGTCACCGGAAGTGACACGATGCCGAGCCCTCTGTGGGTGGAAATTGTAAGTTTTTTTTTTTAAAAAAACGGGGTGTTTGTTTTTAAAAAAATTGTTCGCATTTTTTTTGTTTTGTTTTTTTTTCGGGTCGTTTCGCATAACTTATAGCGTGTGGTGCGCGTGGATTAGAGATTAATTGTAGTTTGGAGGATCTTGCGACTGCGGTGATGGCCTAAATGTAGTTTTTGGATGTGTTTATTTCAGGAACAGCGGTTCCTGTCGGTTTTTGGCCAGAGTCATTGGAGCAATTTGTACTGATTTCGGCAACATTATTGCGTAACATTTGCACTGCTACTAATTAACACACAAGCGAACTGGCTTACGTGGTAACACGTAATTGTTCTGTTACTATTTTAACAATTGCTTGTACTAAAATAGTCAATTTCGACTTTTTTTTCATTGTTACGTAAAAATGTTCGGTTACTGTTTACATAGTTCTGAACTCGTAGATTGTCGACTTCGGCTCGTATTGAAAGTGGGAAAAATCAGTCCAGTTTCAATTATGTAACAGGTAAGGCTGCGGCACGTTAAGTGTTAAATTAATGGAACAACAACAGTTGTAAACACGAGATTCTTCGCCCGGTGCCATCGGAGGTTGCAACTACTGTTTTCGGCTATTGTCCCAGATTTGGCCATCCGTCCAGATGGCTCGATTGGTGATCAAGGGGGTGTCCAGTCTGGCGGAATAACCCAAGCTCCCCTCTCTGTCCTTGATAAGGGACCCCTGCAGTTCGTTGCAGTCTGTGGGCGTCGGAGACGGCCTTGAAGTGCGACTGCCACACAACCGAATCTATAGTGACAGCTGTTGTACTTACCCACTGTAAATCATATGTTATATTAATGGATAATAATATACGTCCGCTAACATAGTAAAATACGCGCGACGTCGCTTTGATTGTGTATACTCGCGCGTTTTAATAACCCCCCCTTTCTACGACAGAAACAACACAGAAATTCTACACCCGTTTTGTTTTGTGTGTGTTTATCTCGTGTTTCTCTATCCGTTAACAATAAAGAGGGACAGAAAATCAGGAAAATCGAATAATTCAGGATTTAGGAATAAATAAAAAAGGCGCGCGAGCGCGCGCACATACAAGAGTTTTATTTTTGTATTTAGTAACATGTTTCCTTAACAATTAACTTGAATATTCCTAATTTTATTTCTTAAGGAAAAATGATAATTAAGGATTTTTCCTTATCTTCCTCGCTTAAAATAAAAACAATACATTTCATTTTTTTCAATTTTCAAGGCCGTTTTCACGTTCTCTCTATAATCTGTCGATTTAAACACTAGAACGAAATCGAATACTTAACAATTAAAACACGTAACCGAGCATTTATAACGTCACGATTTTAAAATTTTTAAAAATCAAAATACATTATATAGATATTTTAATCCGTTAAACGTGAATTACATTTTGATAAAGGATCAATATATATATATATATATTTTTTTTTTCTTGAATTTTTAAAAATAATATCCTGGCCCAGAAATTAAACCAAGCATTGAAAAAAACTGTGATGTCTGAAAAAGATTTTTTCACGGATATACACCTGACCAACTCTTTAAATACGGGGACGTAGGCGTGATATCGGAGTAATCTTTAATGGTTGACCTTAAAGGACCACAAGAAAGGTTTCGGGTTTCTGATGACGCGATTAACTTTCATCCTCGTTCACCTTTGAGGCTCTGCAGGTGTGCCCTGAGGGTCTGTTTGGGGATGTGGGGTGTCTGAGCTGTTTTACTATACAACCATTTTCCAAATAGACGTCACTTCTATATTATTCACCTGTTGAGGATCTTATCTGAATGATAATCGTCTAATAAATTAATAAATTATATCAAGTTTTATCACACTTTACTTTCGGAAAGATACTCTTTGGATAAATCTTTACATGTTAGATTTTTTTCTTCAGTTTTTTTTAAAAAGAAAAGTGTTGATAGATTTGTCATTTCCGTCTGGATTGCTTCATGCGATTTCAAAGTTGGTACAGATAAGTTAAGGAGTTACTTTATCCCCCTTCTTTTCCACCCTACGATATAGATTCGAAAGACTTAAATACTGTTATAAATTCAATTGAAATCGCGAAAATTTTACTGAAATTTATTAAAAAAGTAATATAAAATACAATTTATTAAGCCAAAACTCAGGCAAAACGTTCATTCAGCTTTGTTCAAAAGGAACCTCGAGCCGAAAAAGTCGACAGCTAAATTATTCTAGTCCACCTTCAAAAAAAATTTTTTTTTCTATAAACACGTGATCAAGGGCGGTGATCCATGATGTTCTTCTTGTTTCTGAGGCCTCTCGGACGAGTATAAATACGTCAGAAGAATTTAAGAATGCGTCTACAGTAATGTTCCAAAGAAACATTAAAAAAAAAGTGATAGAAGGGCGAGACGACTTCCACCCACGTCATGCCCCTGAGACAACGTCAAGGCCAGGTTACGACCTATCCGGTCCAGATAAATGGAATGTGAAGTTAAGCAAACTAATTTGCTGTTTTTCTGTTATATTTTTTAAGCATTATCCACACTCTATCTGCCGTTTAGACTGAACAAACACTGGACTTTCATCCCCCGCACAGGCCGAAGTCCGAAAGTAAAGAGTTAACACGTATATAGGTTACCTGTACACTTTAGATATTAATTTTTTTCAATTATCTAATTATAAGATGCATAGCTGATGCAATAACAGTTGCTATGTTGCATCGGTATCGATTTTAGTTTATGAATATTTATGTGTTTCTATCGTTATTGGCGAAGTTGGTGATGATGTGTGTGTTCCGCTGTTATTGCATTGATTGATGCTATGTAATTGAATTACGTGATTATATTATATATAAAAATAATTATGAGTTTGATAGTTAGTTTATTTTACTGGATACGTGATAAATTTAACTAGAAATGTTTTTATTTTTCATAAATTTAACTGAATAAGTACGTAATTTAACACGCGCAGCAGCCAAAAAATGCATCGTTTCATTCAGTTTTTGTGTGTTTCAAACTGTTAAAATGGACACTTAAAAATAATACATTTAAGTGTATTTTTGAAATATGCACTTTAATGATAATTCAATTTTAAACTCATTGTTGGTATGTTCAGAACAGTACACATGAAACGATAGATCTAAGCGTATTGCAGGAAAGCCCACAGCTGAAACAATACGTATTTAATCGTACTGTTAAGAAAGTGAAACAAATAAGACATTGTTAAAATGTACTGTAGACAAATAATTAAGTATATTATCGGAATATAACTTAAACATAATACGCTTGCAATGCTTAAATGTGTAATTCCAAAAATTAAAATTGGATGTGTACAATAGAGCATAATGTTTTCTATGTGCGAATTAAATGTTAACAATGAAAGAAAGCGATTCTTTATATTTTTAACCTGTACACAAATAAAGAAAATATAAAAATTAAGCTCACACATTTCGTTAAGTTTCCCAAAAGACGAGACTATAATGCATAGGTACAGTACACCTGTAACACAGACAATGCTATCTTCTATCCGGATGCAACCAAGCTTAGCGTAAAATACATCGCCTATAGCGATACCAAGAGGTATATTCGCAATGCCACAAAGTTCAACCCCTCGGAACATCGAGAAGAACTCAATTATATTGTTAAGTAGTCTGTAACTTTTCAATAAATTTGCATGCGTATAGGTTTGTACACCCTGCAAAGAGTATATGTACTTGTATATCCTTTGCATGTGTACTGTGTGTACATCCCACACATATATACTCACACACGAAGAAAATTTAATACCTGTAATTAAGTTATAAAATTAGGAGTTAGAAGAGTAAACAATTACTGTTTGAACACAGAAATCAGAGATGGTAATTTTACCTTTTGACAAAAAACTCGTTTCTCTGGACGGTAATTAAATATCGGTTAAAAAATAGATGGGCAAAAGAGGCGATTGATTGCACTACCGGAAGTGCCCCGGGGACTTCTATCACCGTGGCGCCTCCTTCCGGCAAATGTCGGTCTAATTCTCTTTTGCAGTTTTCTTGCTTTTAATTATGTCGTTGGTCACGGGGGGTTCCTCATTTTTTCCCCATTTCCCAAACGCCTTTCTTCTCACCATTGTTGGTCAATGGTTGCACTTTCTCACGTTATTGCCTCCTTTATTTAATTAAAAATGCTGCCGAAATTGTTTAAGAAATTGTCGTGTGGTTTCTTTTTTTTTTTCTTCTTCTGTATTGTTAGAAATCCCGTTCGGGCGCCATTTTGTACTTGGATCTTCGGGGAAAATTCTGCCGGCGCTTTATCTATATAAACGAAAGTTAACAGGTGGATCCGGTGGGTTTGAGTCACGCGGTCTGGGTCGAAATTGAGGCACGTGACCGGCTTTCTTTTCCCCCGTTTAATCTGGTACGAGAGACGGTAGGAGTCACGCGATTGGTTCCGAACGTAAATATCATCTTTCACGTTTGTCGGCCGAACGGGGTAAGATGGAAGAGGGCGATTGGAGAAGTGCGGAGGAGTCACGGGATCGGGAGGTCATGTAATCCGGACCTTTTCTTCCAGAAAAAACTTTCTCTCCCTCTCTCCAGCGCCGACTTGTTGATTGATGCTCTCGCCCGTTGGCGGCGGGGTCGCCGAGCTTGCGCAGCGCTCCCGTCTCCCCGCGCCCGTCACGTGACCGGAAGGATATCGAAAGAATTGCTTTAAAACAATCGCCGGCGCTTATTAAAGGAAACGATCGTTTTCGGGTTAGGGAGAAGCGCCGAAAATTGTGTAAAGAGCGCTTTAAGTCGGAATAATTTGTTTGACCGATGTTATTTTCCAAGTCACGATACCGGCTCATTTTTCATCAACCAACATCCAACCAATGAGAGGTGGCCTTACGTTTTCTCTTTTCTCTCAGATACGTCACGTCCGCTGCGTAAGCAAACTTCCGATCGATACGTTGATGGTCTGACGAGGACAGAAGGAATCGATCGTCGGGACGTTTTCCTAGCCTCCGGCGGTATCGGCAACGCTACTATATGCTTTAGTTTCCCTAAACGTACCTTTCCCGTTCGATATTTGCCTCCGGTACTTATGCCAAAAGTCGATCGGGAAAGCGGTTACCGGTTATCATACAATCGCCCAATCTTCCTGCAGCCTAAGATGTCTGCAAAAGGCTAAATTATTATCAGAAAATTTACTGATTTTATAAGCTTTTTAATAAAAGAAAAATTACACAAAATCTCAGATTTATTTAAAATTCCACAAAAAAATCCGAAAAAATAACACTCCGCATGATGTCGTCGTGAACAGTCCGAAAGCAGTCGTTTGGTTACAAAAATATTTTAAAATTATTTTTACAGCTTTATTGCATTTTATAATAATAATAATATCAAAAATAATAACAAATATATTAAATTTAACTAAAAACATATAAATTTGTTTGCATTCAGTTAAAATTTGTTAAAATTTCCTGCCTTGACGTCATGATGGCGTCGCGAAGAATATGAAATCAGTTGTTTGGATATACAAATATTTTAAAATTATTTAATGATGTGATATAATTTACAAAATAATAACATCATTAAAATATTTTAAAATAAAACAATGCAAACTTTCTTGCACTTAATTAAACACTTGAAAAAGAAAAAAATTGATGACGCATGTGATGTCGCTGCGAATTGTATGATACTAATCGTTTGGTTACTACGTCGAATATTTGAAACCATTTTTACACTTTTATCGCATTATTTTGCTTTATTATTATGTAAAATATGTAATAATGTATTAATTGATATAACTGAAAGTAATTTGCAAAAATAAGAAAAAATGATGAAATGATGACGCCAGAGTAATTTTTAAACGAATGCAACTGATTTGTTGATTGATTATTTAAAAGTATTTGAAAAGGTATTATGACAAATATATTTGTTATATAAAGCGTCATAAACAAACATTTAGCAATTTAACAAGTTCAACTTTCCTATGACGTCATTTAATTTTAAATTTATCACGAATGACGATTGTGTTTTACGTCACTGTTTATTTAGTAATTATAATCTATTATTATAAAGATATTTCTTACAGAAATTATCAATTTTATTATTTATATAATAATATTTTTAATAAAAAAATAATTATAGGATTATAACAATAATAATAAATTTAAGATTTCTGCTGTCGTCATGATAGTCTTCTGTAAAAATAAAAATAAATTTGAACGTCTACTATTAATATATTATTTAATATCTTTTAATTATGATTAATAGTTTAAACAACTAGGTTTTGTTGAGGCATTCATTGTTCTAAAGAAATCTGCGAACCTGTTATGACATCAGAGAATTTTGAAATTCGCTATGATGATTGGCTGTTTCGAAAATTTAAAATTTTTTAAATTTCGAAATTGTTTTATTCTTCTTATAAATCGCAAATGATACCTAATATATAAATAAACGTAACAAAAATGAACATTACATTAATTTTATCATATCGGAATCTGATTAGCTATCATTATTACATAAATTTTCAGATATTTAAATTATATGTACACAAAGAAATATATTTAAAAATAAAATTATCAGTATATATGTAAAATATATTTCGTTTATAAATAGCAAATTTTCATTTTAAAATTTTGTAAAGAAATTTGATTTTAATTACATTTCATTAGGTATAAAATTAAATTTAAAAATATTTAAAAAATCTAAATATCCAATCAAGTTGGTTCGTTATTTGACGTCATTAAAATTTTAAAAAAATTGTAGCCAATAGGTGTTAAGCAATTAAAGTGAAACTGTTTTTCGTGGTAAAAACGTTATTTTTGAAATGCCTGCGAGAAAAATAAAATCAAATTAAAATTTATATCGCTTATTTATACATAAAAATTACGATTTATCAGATCAATTCGAAAAAACGAAGGAAAAAAAAATATATATATGATTAACATTGTTTCGTAGTTACCGGTTAAACACAAAATGGTTGTTAAGTTATAAATGTTTACTTTTTAAGCTTATATAAATTTACCTTCAGTATTGTGTTTAATAAAAGAAAGAAAGATATTTTAACCTGCAAGGTTAATTGCGTGAAAGCGAAAACAATCTTTTCGTCCAGGTGTGATGACGTCATTACTATCATTTTTAAAAATAAAATTAGGAATTTTAATGATTTTTATAACTTAAAATAATTCAAAAAAACTACAATAACCAGTTTAACTTAAGATTATTCGCTAAATATTTATCAGAAATAATTGAAATCGATTCCGGAATTTGATTGGTCATCGCCTTAATTTTGAAATTTTAAATTAACCAATAAACTTTGATTGATGAATTCAAATATATAAATTTACCAATAAACGAGTTCGGAATTTTATTATAATTTTTAATCAGGCGCTCATTCGTTATGTAAATTTGAATTGTACCAATGAATGCGCACCAGTCCAATTAATACTTTTTGTTTTTTAAATTTAAATACTGTATTCCAGTAAGCGTCTATTAGTAAATATTTAAAATTTGAATTTGGCTAATAGCTAATTAATGGAATAAATATTCGTTGAATATGCTTTAGTTTGTAATTTTCTTGTTCTCATTTCTGGTGGTAACCAATTAGGATTTGGACTTAGAAAGAGTATAGTGTGAAGTGTTAGAATATTTTCTAAACACGAATATAATTGGCACACTTTGAATTAGTGTCACCGGTCAATTTTTTGTGTGTGACTCATTGACTGTTTATGTAAATAAGAAGCTAATTGGTCATTTATGGAATGCAGGAATTAGATCATTCTGTCTTAATCAGCACCATTTTTATTATTTTAAACGCCTGTATGAATTCATTCGATACTTTAGTAAATAAAAATATGATTGGTTGTTATTGAATTTCAATAGTTTATCGATATTGCTTCCGGTGTCAAAGAAAATCTCGGCGATTCTTGTCGATGGGAAACTTCTTTCCCCTGTTCTTCTTTACACGCCCTCTCCCCTTACACATTAGGGACCAATTTGCCTCCTCCTGACCTCTGACGACCCACAGAGGAATGTCAGAGGAGAGAGATTCAAGGTCACTTTTCGTTGGTGGGCTTTTTAACCATTCCTTTAGCATTCGGTCAAGTCGAAAGTAGGAAAAAAATTCGGCGAATTTCGCAATGTTCTAGACACAAATGTAAGAGGAAAACCCTTAAGGAATATTTTTTTATGTGGCTACCGTTGCAGTGACAGATGAAAGGAAGAGTCACACCTTAGGTTCTGTATGGAGGAAAGTGCACTCAAAGATCTAGTAACACAACAGGTGGCTCAGGAATTGGTCTTGTGTTCCACCTCGATCCGCCCCCACATTCCGGACCTCCCTTAGTCGCGTGCGGGGGCGTCTCTTGGCCCCTTTAGGTATGAGGTGGTGCGGCGTGTGTGACGAAGAGCGCTCGACGTTTTCCTCTTCTTTGCCATTTACAATTCGGCACTCATCTGCATTCAACGCCATCACTTCAATACTTTCCACCATATTGCTTTCCTTTTTTCTTCCCTCCCTGCTTTTCTAGCCTCTGTTTTGGTTCGAAAATTTAAATGAAATACTTTAGTTTTAATTTGTTACCCTTCCTAATAATCACCGTAATTAATTCCCGAAGAACAATTACGTCATTTAAAATGCCATCTGGCGTAAAGGTTTAGAACTATTAACTTTTATCGATTCGTTCAATAATGGAAATTAATTAAAAGAAAAGAAAGAAAGAAAGGAAAAAGATAATTCGTAATTAACAAATTAATTTTATTTAAATTTTTTCCTGAATTTCTTTACTTATTTTTGCCATATTTAACATCAATCGGACGTACAGGAAAATGCCTAAACGCTTTTTCACTCTTCAATTATTATTATTTTTTACGTGACGTCAAATCGCGTTACGATATTCTAAACGGAAGAGGGTCAATCTTTTAAGCGATCTTTTTTTGTCCCCGGGGTCAGTTTCTCACGTGTGATTGGCGGAAGTACGTCATAAACATCCTCCCCAGTTTATAAACAAAACGTTTTCGAATCCACAACACGCATGCTTGGCATCATAAAATAAAGCCAACATTTTCTATCCTGACGTCACCGTTAGAAAATTAAACAATTTAATAAAGTAGAGAACATAAATTGGCTAATAAGTACATTAAGTTGAACATGTGACATATTGCTAGTGCAGGTCACGTGCTACAGAGCTACAAATTATTCTCGCGGGTGTTTTAGTTCGCACGGTTATCGTATATTTTCCAGTTAAAACAACATTTTTACTTTCTTGGAATTGTTTCTAATTCAGAAAAGTTTTAATAAATATTCATCGTTTATTTAATGGGATCTTTTTCTTTTGATATTGCTTTACTGTAAAGCAGGTGCGAGTTTTCTGTACAATCGATAACCTGTAGACCGCACTCATTAAGTCTACAGTCATGCTACACTTCAATTTATAACATGAACAAATACTAAAAATCGAAAAGAAAACGTAACAGTTTTTTTTTTATATTTTATTTTATTTTATATTNAATCGAGATTTATTCTCGTTTTAGGAATAATCGGCTCGGGTAACCTAACTGACAACGCATCTACTCGGCAAGCGGGAGTTGCGGGTTCGAGTGCCGATCTTTTTGTCCAGAATATTCCAAATTTAAATTAAAAATTTAATTTATCTCTGATTAGTAAACTTATCACGAGATGGCACATCTAACCGCCTACCTCTAGCCCAAATTGTTTCATACGTAATTACGTGTGGCCCAAAAATCAGTTATCCAGGTGCGCTTGTAATGTACAATACGTGCAAACGTGATCAAGTATTTGAGTAAGAATGAGTGCTTACGATTGTTAACTGACTTTTGGGCCACCCTGTAAATAAATTACTCTTAATCGTATTTTTTTTAAATCTTTAGGGTGGGCTAAGAGTTAATTAGCCACGTAAATATTAAATTGTCATCTTTGTTCAAATATTTGACGTTTGGGATACACTATCGAAATTAAAATGCTTAATCGTCACAGTGGTTAATTGACTTCTGGGCCACTCTAAAGACGAAGCCGGATTTTAAACTTGTCGCTTTAATTCGATAGCTGCTCCTTCTCTACTAAATAATAACAGATTCGAAAGCGTGAGGCCCTAACGCATATACTGAACTTGTTACTGAGGCCCTAAGCTATGTTACCTATTGTAAATTATTGTTCGAGTAAATCGAGCAGTTTTTAAAAATAGGTTGTCATCCATTAAATTACTTAAAAAAACAACTTATAAAAATTGGAAGACATTTATAAATTTTCCTCCAAAATAAGTAATAAAGTTACTAAATTCTTACCAGTCTAGGAAATTAAAAACAAAAAACAAACAAAAAAACTAGTTTTTCCTACAGGAAGAATCGGTGAGAAACTAATTATATAAGTCTGTGGTTTTTAGAGTGTGAAAATGGTTTTAGAGTATCGGCGCTACTATTTTAAACCAATTAATAATAAAAAAAGGAAAAAAACCTTATCAAATTTCCATAGTTATCAAGCGATTTTATCACAAGGTCTTCATTTATGAAGGGTAAATATAGGTATAACGTTTATATGGCAGACGAAAATGTAACTTCAATTCTCTGTTACTGTTGCCAGGAAAAGTCCCTTTGAGCCTAAAGTATTTTACTTTTTCTCAACCGAAGCCGCAGAGGATCTGAAAGAATTCTCTGATGTAAACAGAACTCAATCCAATGGATGGTTTTCTACAGCTTTAAAACGATCCCTGCTTTTTGTCTGGGATTGTAACTCAACCGAGTGCCAGCACTTCACTACTGTAGATCTCTATTGAATAAAAACTGATCCCCCGGTTAAAGTCGTTGTTAGAGAGTGAACAGTTGGAAAGAAATAGGACGATAACATATTTGAGGATAATAATTTTGATTCTCTTTTTTTTTTTTTTTTCCTCTCTCCCTCCCTCTCTTCTTACAGCTTTACTTTCGGTTTGGTGTGAAGAGTTAGGCCGTTTGCTTCTACTGCGGCATCAGAAGTGCCGCACGGGTGGAGAAAGTCCTAATAAACAGACAGGTGCGATGTATCAACCCCTCCAGAAGAACCTTCCGCCTCAGAGGTAAATTAATTATCCAATTTTACTTGTAAATTTACAAAAGCTCGCTGTAACCAATTGACTTTTTATTTATGTTAAAGGTTGAACTCCGCGTTAAGGGTGTGCTTTTGGAAATAAAATTAGAATATTTAAATTTTATAAAGAAATTTTAATCATTTCTTAGAAATAATAATATATATTTTTTTTAAAAAAATAAAATTATTGTTTAGAATAAATAACGTAACGTGAAAAATAACAATTATTGGCATTTTGTCGTCTACAGTCTTATAGATTGCTGTATCATCTGTTAGCGATTATTATCTCTACTCGGTATTTTTTTACTTTGCAGATCATTTTCTTCGTGTTAGTGATATACTGTTATAGATTAAAAATGCGGGCGTTATAGAATTTTGTTTCGAAATTCAAGAAAAATCTAGATTTTTCTTGAATTTCAGTGCTTTGTTTAGCGAGTTCGAATCATGTGACGATCGATGAATGAGTGAGTTTTAATTCGATAATTTTCAATTAAATTTTAATTTGATTTAATTCAAGATTCGAATTTATGTCCGAAAATATCTAAGAGAATTTTAAATTGATTAAATTTACAGAAAAATGGAATCACTTTTAACCCTCTTTGGTGCAAGAATAATTAGTAAAGTAAATCAATTTTTGGCATAATTTATTGAAAAATTCTATTATCTTTTTTAAAAAAATTGAATCTGGATTTCTTGAACAAACTTTGAACTTAGATTTTTCTTGAAGTTTTCTTGAGCTTAGAGTGAGTTTGGATTTTCTAGATTTGTCTGGAATATAAGAAAGAGTAAACTTTTCGTGAAGAATTAAAGATGAGTCTGAGTATTCTTAAAAAATAAAAAATAAATGTAAATGGTTCTGGATTTCTTGAATCTGATATTTAAAAATTAAATTCTAGAGAGTAAGATCTAGAATCAAGTTTTCTTGAAACTAGCTCTAGAAACTAAAAATTAATATGGATATTTTTTCGAAGTAATTAAAGAAATGGATATACTTTAAGCGGAAAACGAATCGAGAGATATTCTTGATATAAAGTATTTATCAAGAACTAAGCTTGAACTTTTACAGAATATCAGAAAAATCGAGATTTATTCTCGTTTTAGGAATAATCGGCTCGGGTAACCTAACTGACAACGCATCTACTCGGCAAGCGGGAGTTGCGGGTTCGAGTGCCGATCTTTTTGTCCAGAATATTCCAAATTTAAATTAAAAATTTAATTTATCTCTGATTAGTAAACTTATCACGAGATGGCACATCTAACCGCCTACCTCTAGCCCAAATTGTTTCATACGTAATTATTAAATTAGCCTTAATATAGCCTAATACAGTAGAGCGTCGTTTATCCGAATCAATTGGGGACTGGGGTTGTTCGGATAACTTATTTTTCGGATAACCAATTATGTACGAAAAAATATATTAATTTATCCCGTGTTGAAATTTTTCTCCGTTGCGTGTCGCTTCGCGTTGAATTTTCGTCGATGTTAAGCCTAACGAAGACTATTGTATCGTTAAAAATTATTTTTTTATTTTGTACAAACAAAATAAATATATTGAAAAATATAAAAACAATAAAAAATTATACTTCGGAAGTTAATTTAGTATCAAAAACGTAAAATATTTGAGTAGCCGAAGACACAGCCAAAGATTACAGCGCCACAGCACTGGCGAAAATTTAAATTTGTCGACTGGAATTTCTTCGGATAACCGACCTTCGGATAAACGACGCTCTACTGTAAATATAATTTGGCAATTCTAATTGAATCGAGATGATGTATATTTTGTTAATAATAATAATTCTGCAAATTTTCAACTCTTCTTCTATTGCGATGAGAAAATTTTGTGATTTTTTTTAGATTTAATTAAGAACAGTTCGAACTTTCGGCATCATTTTTTTTAAATGTTCGTAACACAGTAAACTAGCCTTAACCCGTACGCCATGTGAGAAAATTCAGTTTATTTTTAACCGAGTTAGGTAAAACCTTGTAGAAGAAAATTAAATATTTTATTTAAAAATCTGATTTTCGTGTGTGAATATCGTAAATTATTCTTAGTATTCATTTTTTTTGTTGTTTTATATGTTTGCGGAATATCGCCCAGTAACCTGTCGTGTCCTTTTGTAGAATCACGTGATTGACTAAATCCGCTTTAAGTTTTTTTTTTCTTCTCTAGTTCCTCCGGGGCATTACCTGAAGGATCGTTCACTCGACCTTGCACGGTTCTTGACTTCCGCTTTAAGATTTTTGAAAATTTAAAGCTTCGCACCCCCGAATGTTTGGAATTTAATTCCGGTGCTCCGTAAACAAGAATCGACCTCTCTATCATGACGTCACCTACATACACGTTCCATATTCTGTACCCCGCGATAGTGGGGCACAAAGGGTTGTTGGAGTAAATGTGACGTCAGATGAAAGTCGTGACGGTATTGTACACTGGCGTGGGAAAATTTCTCCATTTTATGAAGAGAAAAAGGCTGTGTTGCTTGCGAAATGCTCCTGCTGTTCCTGAAAAGTTTCATTAGAACCGCGCTTAGTTTAGTAATTAAAGATAGGAGAAAAATTGATCCTATTTTTATAGAAAAATGCGTAAAGAATCTTTCATTTTTCTATTCGTCTATTTAACTGTTGATCCACAGGAGAGAGAGAGAGAGAAAAAAAAAGAGTCCTATCGTTCGTTGTTCGGAAGTAAAGTAAAACAGAACAATCGGCGACACAGTTTTATACGGAAACTTATCAATAAATGTAACTTGAGACAAAATGGAGAGATCATGCTCAAGGTCGCTTGAGATTCTGTTGTTATGGCAACCAGACAGGGTCATATTCTGGATTGTGTGTGTGTGTGTCAATTCGCCTCTGGCAATTTGCTCATCTGTGACTACGCTGTTGAAAGTAGTACCAGAGGAATATGAGGCCTAGTAACTCTCCCATAAGCATTTTACAGGGGAGGAGGTGGAGGAGGAGGTGATAGTGGATTTTTTTTTCTTCCCTCCCTCCTCTCTTTTTAGCCTTTCGAGTGTTACCGCAAAGGGAAGTGTCGATAGCCTTAAGGGCCTCCTCTATTTCCTGCAGTTCTTTTCAGAAAGTGTCAGTCCTGGGTTGGGACACGTAGAGTAGAAACTATACAAATAAACCTGAGGGGGAAGAAGAAGAAAAAAATACTTTTAAAGAAATGTCCCTCCGACCACACTCGGGGTGATTTCTCAATTGAAACATTGCTATTACTCACAATAGAAATTTCTTCTATATCGAAATGGGGTGTTTTTTCTCCCCTCATTTTTTTTTCTCTGGTGTTTGCTAAACATTGCAGATCATTAAACTAAATATTTTATCGTCAATTTATGGTTTTAAACTGAATTTTTCCTTATCTGTATGGTTAATTTGACCCGCTTTACGTTCGGTGTACTATATAAGGTCATGTTTTAATTTTTTTCTCTCTCCCCTCCTCCGATTATAAACACCATTTCCTTCCTTCCTTCCTTCCTCATCGATAAGTTAATGTATTGATAGAAATTTTCGATAAAAAATATGATACAAATGAGGAAAAATAGGGGAAAAATTTAAATTAAATTTTTTCCCTCCTTAGCATTGTAATGTATTACCAGTCTATCAATTACCTTTAAAATAATTTATTCGGAAAAAGATTCTTAATTTTACTAATAGATGGCGCAATTTTTTATATTATTTTAAACTGGTCGAAAGCTTAAATTCCTTATAAATTAATAATATATTTTTTTTAATAAAAAATAAATTTTGCACAAATTTTAGAAATCTTCCATTAATCTACTAAGATAAAACTTAACAACAACAACAAAAAAGTTATAAATTATGTCTCGGTCGTCACTAATAGATGGCGCCATGTCATTAATTAATTTTTTTTAGTTATTTTTGCTTAGCGTGAGTATTTTAAGGGAATTTTAATACATATATTAATTCAACATTTTTTAAAATTTAGTTTTAGCGGAATAGCTTGGTTATTTATGATTAAAAAATGGTTTTAAAAGCGATGAGATAGTTTAGTCTATTTGGGAACCGTTAGATGGAGCCAGCGTACAATTAGATGTTATCGATCGGTAGGATGCTGTGCTTTCTGCTCTTCCTTTTGTCTGGCCGGAAATAAGTTTTGCCCCCTTCTCTCTTCTCTCTAGCCGAGTCTCCCTCCCTTTTTTTATTCCTTTCTTTCCTTTACGTATTTCGTCCCTTTCCAGTAGCGTGAATCTCAAGAGAATGTCTCCTTCGTAACCATCGTCTTTCCAGTTTCTATCAACTTAGTCGAGCGGTCTTTCTCTCATTTTTCGACTAACATTTGCTTTTATTGCTGCCTCATCGACCATTTATTGAATGTGTGTACAGAAACGGAGCATACAATTGTACAATCATCGCCTTTGTATCAGTGAGGTGAATAAAATAGAAATGGAACAGTAATAGTTCTTTTTTCATCATCCGTTCTTTCCCATTTTATTAAATTGAATTATCCTGTTTAAATCTAAGGCATATAATATTCGTTTCGGGGTTATGATTTTTTTAATTTTATTTTTATCTTTAAAGCAACCAGAGTACAGTACCTACTTCGAATTAGTTTTTAAAACTGTAACAAGATGGCGCTGCGGAGGCAAACTGAAATTTTTAATTGTTTTTGAAATATTTTTTTATAATACTTTTTTTAAATTGAAGTAATTTTGCTAATGGAAAGATTTTTAAAAAATATTTAAATTTTTTTTCTGCCTGGTTCCTATTCTTTTCGTACATAACTCATTCTACTATTGATTCAGGTGATGTATTAGAGCATACGTGGGGTAGTAAGGCTTTTTAAAATATTTTAAAGCCTTTTACTTGGATTTATATAAATCTAGGCTATTAAATAAGATTATTTACACTAAAATGTAAAAAAATAACCTGACGTACAATTAAATAAACACAATCTTAATGCACAATTGAGTAACAGAAAGTCTGATTATCGTAAATTTTATTTAAAAAATTAAATAAGTAAGAATATATAAAGAGATTTTTTTTTTAGAAATTTATAAAATATTTGGAAATATTTTTTAAGTTTTAGAAGAGGAGAACATTAACACGCCATTGCTGGAAAGAAATTTGGGAGTTGATAAAATGCGTGGAAGAGAGCAAAACAGATTTTTAAATCCAGATTCAGATGAATAATTCAGTCATACGATGCTGCCATTTAGTGGAATTTTTATTTAGTAATCTCAACAATCGACTTAAGTAACTTTATATCTCGGATTTCTCCACCCTTCTTAGATAATGGGGTTGATCCACTTGTGGCAAAAGTGGTTCCGAGAACGAAACCTCGAATCTGTGAAAGAATTGCACGGTTTCCGATTCGACGAGGGGGGGAGAAAGAATGAGAGAGAGTGAGTCCCCGAGTTAATCGTTGACGTCACGAAAGCTTTAATAACTTCGCCTCATCCTTACACGAGGGTGTGTCGTGTCGGAGTTTCCTTCATTAAATGCAAATTTTTCGGTATTGGGATCGAAATTATTCGAACGACTTTTTCCATATGTTCCCCATCATCCTGGGTTTTTCTAAAAATACGACTTCCTGTTCCACCCCCTCCACAGGACGCTCCCTACTTTAGGGGGAGGCCCCGTGAGAAATAGGGTCTAGGAGACACAAGGATCGTCCCAGACTGGTAGAAGTGGCGATGTCGGTTCTGTTGTTTCTCGCCCCGAAGCTATTGAAACATCCCCTCAACCCCGGTTGCACGGAGAGGGACAGAGCAGAGGAGGAGGAGAGGAAAAAAAATCCTACCCGTTTTCCCACATCTTCTCCCTCCCCGTTTCCCGGAAGCCGGTTGTCATGGTAACGGAGACGGCTGAGCTACCAAGGTCGATTTTTCTGTCACGTGTACGGGGAGATCTCCTCACTTTTTTCCTATCCCCATTTTGGAGGGAAAATTTCGTATCTTATAAACAATTTGAACAAATTGTAAACAGTTTTTTCTCCCCTTTTTGTGTGCCACTAAGAGTATCAAAGACGAGAGGGGGTTGCAACGAATGTAATTTTATCGCCCGTAAAGTAGGGGGGAGGTCGACGATTTAACCTCAACTTCCTGTCGTTCGCGTGTTACTCAACATTAATGTTTATTAAACTATTTGTTTAATGCTAATAATCAAGATGCTAATGGCTCCAACCTAAATTCGCGTATCGAATAAAAGTGTAAAAGAATAAAATAAAATAAAAGTGTTCGAAACTAGATTTTAGGGAATTAAAAAATCTCCATGTTTTATTTTTCCCTCCTCGCTTAATGTAGAATTTCCTGTTGGAATAAGGAAATTTTTGCTAATTAAACGAATGGATTCGTTTCCTTGTTATGTTAAAGGATGGTAGTAAAGCTCAGGTGGCTTGATGTGGAACGGACGAGTTGTTTGTATTTCTATCACTTCCCCTTTTCCCCTACTTCAATCAACAACTCAAGGTGATACTCAGGGAAAAGCTTTGATGAGTTTTCCTGGAAAGTAGTGCTGACATCTGTGAATGGTAGAACGAATTAATTTACTTTCACCCTCTCACTAGCTAACACACTTTTTTTTTTTTTTTTTTTTAAGTATAAGAAAAATGCTTATTAGCTACTTAAAATTTGGAAAAATCCCTAAATTTTCCTTCGCGTTATAGGAAAGCGTGAAACTATAATAAATCTTTTAAAATTAATTAAGCTAGTGATTATTTTATATATAATCACGATACGGTATATGATGACGTGTGGTGAAAATATAATTAATTATTTTAACTTTTATAATATTACGTAGGTTATTATGTAATGCGAATATTATCTTATTTATTTTTTATTTTATTTTTTAATTTAGAAACAATGATGTATCGTTTTACAGAGTTTCAGCCATACTAGATTTTCCTGTTTAGAGGGAAAAATTCTTTAATTTTAGTTATAAAACGAGAGATTTTTAATGCGTTTAAATCGCTTAAAATTTATTTTCTTAAGGAAAAGTAATAGTTAAAATTTTAAGTAATTAAATAATGCTTAATGTTTAGTTAAATCGTATAAATTAAGCCTTTTTTTTATTTTTTGGTGGCAATTTTATTGGTGTTTAAAGGTATATAAACGTTTTGCAACGCTGTGACAATTTAAAATGACATCTCATAGGCAATTTGCCAAGCAAATACTTAAACTATCCCGTCGTTCTAAGCGAAAATTTACGTATTTTTTTCCTGGTATCTTTGCATAATATGTGTACAGTAAACAATTTAATTATTGATGAAAACTGCTGCTTGGGAATGTGTGTTATAATGTCGAGTTGTTTTTATTGAGGGAAGATATATTTTTTCTCTTCCCCTTCAGTTATACCTGTTTTAGTGATCCCATGGCACCGTTGGGATGGCAGCAATCGCAACAGCCAGGACCACCGACACCGAATCATCAGACGGCTCAACAGCAACTTTCTGTGGTGACAACAGTTTGGGGAGTGTCTAGCAGTACTCAGAGCGGACCCACAGTCCATTCGTCTTTTGGAGGAACGGGTAGTAGCACCAGCATGGCACCCACCCCATACACATCAACGGCTCAACAACCGTACCAGACTGGGACTGGTCCGAAAGGATATAGTCAACAGGGGATTAATCAAAGACAACCGACACCCGGATATAATGGGTAAGAGCAGTTTAACATCAAAACCAAGTTCTAGTCTGGATAACAGAAAATTCTCGTGTTAAACCATTGCCCATTCAGGATAAAAGGGTGGAAAAATTATATAGTTAACACAAGAGGAGAGAAAGTTCGGCATCGTGCCAGAATCGTGGTTCGAAGTTTCAAAAACGAGTGATTACGTAACATGACGTACGCGATCACTTCCAGACTAGAACTTTATCACCCGTTAATCACTGTATACTTACTATGAACTAGGAAAATTTTACTTTAAATTTAATTATTTTAATCTAAAAAAAAATTTAAATTCGAAATTACTATTTCAATTTTCAAAAATTAATTTTCGCGCGCAATACGAAAATTTGTCTCATATTAATTAAAAATTTGTCTCAGTTTAATTAAAAAAAAAACAATTTGTTGTGTAAATAATCTATTTTCGTGTGATACTAAACCTAAAAAATTTTTAAATATAAAAAAAAAATTAATTTAAGACGACTCCATGATAAAGCAAGTCAAATTGCCTTTAACTGTCATGGCGGATTAGAATTAAAACATTTTATTTAAATTTGTAAGCATTCTTGTATAACTATTAATGCTTTAAATTATTTTAAAGGAATTTTAGAGTATTTTATATCATAAAATAATTTAATATTTACGTAAATAGAAAAAAAAACATAAATTTGTTATTAGCATAACAGCGACTGCGTAGTTAACAAAAAGAGAGAGGGAGAGAGAAAAAAATAAAGTAAAATAATCCAATCTTCGGCATTTATTTCCTTTAGGAATACGTCAAAATTTCTTTTTTCTTTTTTATATTTCTTTTATTTTTCTATATTCTGTTTTCCTATCTTTATCTTTTATTCTCCAGTCGAGTGCGGAATAAGTAACGAGCCTGCTCTTCCGTCTGCAATGACGTCGAGACTGCGTCATGCAGTTGGATGACGTCACTGCGGCGGCGAGCAGAGAGAGAAAGAAAAACATGGTGATAAATTCTTCTAAAAATACGAAAGTAATAACGATAATATTAATAACACTAAAAATAAAAAATATATAAAAAAATTAATCTTAACGTCGTAAACGATGATAATTTTAAACTGTCGATTTAAACATTTTTAAACGAATGGTAAATGGCGACGATGGCGACGACACAATTTATATTTGCATATGCGCAAATTATTTGGTATAAGCGGCGCATGCTCTTCTTTCTTGCACCATCAGTCATCTTTTTTGGTAAAATGGAAGAAAAGGAAAAGTAAAGTTTATTATTATATAAATAATTTTTATAAGAGGAAGATAAAAGAGACCAAGTCAAACGTCGTACATCTCCCGCCGGAAATGACGTCACCCAGGCCGGGTTAGGCCCTCGGGTATTAAAAAAAGTGCGCTAATGGAGGGAAATAGGGGTCTTACCTTAGTTACCGTGGAGTGTAGGTAGGTGAGAGGTGGTTAAAAATAATAAAAGGCCAACAATAATAAATATTAAAAGCTTAAAAAGTTGTAATTTATTCGTAAAGGCATTAGAAATGGCATTTACTTATTTCCACGTTAGGCTTAGCGCGGTGGTCGTAGGCAGACGACGCCAAGTGTTGTTTTTGTCGTCTGTTTGTTGTTTTTTCGAATTACAAAATTAATTTTTGTGCTGTTTTTTATTCAAATTAATAAATTTATACGTTTTTTGGGAGTGGTTCCATATTAATTTTATAAAAATTGGTGATTTTCTGTAATAAATGTGAAGAGTTGATCATGTGCTACTCTATTAGTTTTCACCTTATTCTGTTAGATACAAATAAAATGAATCCAAAACTGGATAAAATAAGTCGACAACAGAGAATTTTGTATGTGTCAGAACTTTCGAAGCAAAAAACAGCATCGTCAGGTTAGCGAAGAATCCTCTGTTTGATTGCCTTGATCCACTGTGGCATAATCTTTGCGTGAGATGATACGTGTGGACAAAAACCATCCAAGCCCGGATAAGTCAAATCGGTTATGGTATAACTAGATTCTGTTCGAGTCTAGTTTATGAGCCTTTGTCTGATGACAAAACGAATGCTTAGCTTTGAATGTTATTGTTATATATGCTATTTGCCAGTTTATTTTGTTGTTATAAATATTTTTTTTTCACTGTTTTTGTTGTTATATAAAAACAAAATTAATCTAAACTGCACAAAACAAATCAATAAGAGAATACCTTTATATTCCAGCAATAAATTTTGAAGTGTTTTTAGCCCATTTTATAAGCCGTTGTCTTACGAAATGTGGATTTGGCTGCGACTTTTGTCATTTAAGCCGAACTTCGTTTATTTTATTGCTATAAATGATTAATTTAATTATTTGTCGTACATATTTATTTTCCTTTGCTTAGTTGTACGTGTATAATCATTTTACTTGTGTCCTTGTTTATCTTCCATCTGTTTTGCTGAATTATAATTATATACTGCTATGCTTTTTTACAATGGTAATGCTATTTTTGGATCGTATAACTTATATGTGTTGTAAGATATGATGATGATTTTTATAATTCTATTATTTATAAAGCATTTGTATCATTATAAGTGTGATATAAGATTTCTAAAACATTTTTAAAGAAAAACTACTATACTCTTTAGATACCTTACAATAATAATGTATAAAAAGTCGGTATCAATTCCTAAAAATTATTTTTATATTAATAAAGTTGAATATTAACTAGTATTTAATGTATAAACTTCTTTTATTATAAATGTCATTATGTATTTATTATTTAGATATTGGGAATCTTTATAATGGTCTAGCTTTGAAAAATTAAATTTTAATAATTAACCTTTTAGCTAATTTGAAGTTTTGTTTATCTGAACTAGTAGAATATTTTGGTTTTATCATTAGCTAAAAGCTTTTCTTGAATTTATTATGTTCCATTGAATTCCTTCAATCACTTTCTCCATATTGAATGCTTGCCTTCTTTAATATTTAGAATTTTAATGCAATTAAAATTAATTATTGTTGAATTGATTTTTGTATTGTTAAATAAAGTTGCAACTTCTTAATATTAAAGTCAAGTTACCTTGATTCAATGTTAAGAATGATTTTTAATNAAATTATACTTCGGAAGTTAATTTAGTATCAAAAACGTAAAATATTTGAGTAGCCGAAGACACAGCCAAAGATTACAGCGCCACAGCACTGGCGAAAATTTAAATTTGTCGACTGGAATTTCTTCGGATAACCGACCTTCGGATAAACGACGCTCTACTGTAAATATAATTTGGCAATTCTAATTGAATCGAGATGATGTATATTTTGTTAATAATAATAATTCTGCAAATTTTCAACTCTTCTTCTATTGCGATGAGAAAATTTTGTGATTTTTTTTAGATTTAATTAAGAACAGTTCGAACTTTCGGCATCATTTTTTTTAAATGTTCGTAACACAGTAAACTAGCCTTAACCCGTACGCCATGTGAGAAAATTCAGTTTATTTTTAACCGAGTTAGGTAAAACCTTGTAGAAGAAAATTAAATATTTTATTTAAAAATCTGATTTTCGTGTGTGAATATCGTAAATTATTCTTAGTATTCATTTTTTTTGTTGTTTTATATGTTTGCGGAATATCGCCCAGTAACCTGTCGTGTCCTTTTGTAGAATCACGTGATTGACTAAATCCGCTTTAAGTTTTTTTTTTCTTCTCTAGTTCCTCCGGGGCATTACCTGAAGGATCGTTCACTCGACCTTGCACGGTTCTTGACTTCCGCTTTAAGATTTTTGAAAATTTAAAGCTTCGCACCCCCGAATGTTTGGAATTTAATTCCGGTGCTCCGTAAACAAGAATCGACCTCTCTATCATGACGTCACCTACATACACGTTCCATATTCTGTACCCCGCGATAGTGGGGCACAAAGGGTTGTTGGAGTAAATGTGACGTCAGATGAAAGTCGTGACGGTATTGTACACTGGCGTGGGAAAATTTCTCCATTTTATGAAGAGAAAAAGGCTGTGTTGCTTGCGAAATGCTCCTGCTGTTCCTGAAAAGTTTCATTAGAACCGCGCTTAGTTTAGTAATTAAAGATAGGAGAAAAATTGATCCTATTTTTATAGAAAAATGCGTAAAGAATCTTTCATTTTTCTATTCGTCTATTTAACTGTTGATCCACAGGAGAGAGAGAGAGAGAAAAAAAAAGAGTCCTATCGTTCGTTGTTCGGAAGTAAAGTAAAACAGAACAATCGGCGACACAGTTTTATACGGAAACTTATCAATAAATGTAACTTGAGACAAAATGGAGAGATCATGCTCAAGGTCGCTTGAGATTCTGTTGTTATGGCAACCAGACAGGGTCATATTCTGGATTGTGTGTGTGTGTGTCAATTCGCCTCTGGCAATTTGCTCATCTGTGACTACGCTGTTGAAAGTAGTACCAGAGGAATATGAGGCCTAGTAACTCTCCCATAAGCATTTTACAGGGGAGGAGGTGGAGGAGGAGGTGATAGTGGATTTTTTTTTCTTCCCTCCCTCCTCTCTTTTTAGCCTTTCGAGTGTTACCGCAAAGGGAAGTGTCGATAGCCTTAAGGGCCTCCTCTATTTCCTGCAGTTCTTTTCAGAAAGTGTCAGTCCTGGGTTGGGACACGTAGAGTAGAAACTATACAAATAAACCTGAGGGGGAAGAAGAAGAAAAAAATACTTTTAAAGAAATGTCCCTCCGACCACACTCGGGGTGATTTCTCAATTGAAACATTGCTATTACTCACAATAGAAATTTCTTCTATATCGAAATGGGGTGTTTTTTCTCCCCTCATTTTTTTTTCTCTGGTGTTTGCTAAACATTGCAGATCATTAAACTAAATATTTTATCGTCAATTTATGGTTTTAAACTGAATTTTTCCTTATCTGTATGGTTAATTTGACCCGCTTTACGTTCGGTGTACTATATAAGGTCATGTTTTAATTTTTTTCTCTCTCCCCTCCTCCGATTATAAACACCATTTCCTTCCTTCCTTCCTTCCTCATCGATAAGTTAATGTATTGATAGAAATTTTCGATAAAAAATATGATACAAATGAGGAAAAATAGGGGAAAAATTTAAATTAAATTTTTTCCCTCCTTAGCATTGTAATGTATTACCAGTCTATCAATTACCTTTAAAATAATTTATTCGGAAAAAGATTCTTAATTTTACTAATAGATGGCGCAATTTTTTATATTATTTTAAACTGGTCGAAAGCTTAAATTCCTTATAAATTAATAATATATTTTTTTTAATAAAAAATAAATTTTGCACAAATTTTAGAAATCTTCCATTAATCTACTAAGATAAAACTTAACAACAACAACAAAAAAGTTATAAATTATGTCTCGGTCGTCACTAATAGATGGCGCCATGTCATTAATTAATTTTTTTTAGTTATTTTTGCTTAGCGTGAGTATTTTAAGGGAATTTTAATACATATATTAATTCAACATTTTTTAAAATTTAGTTTTAGCGGAATAGCTTGGTTATTTATGATTAAAAAATGGTTTTAAAAGCGATGAGATAGTTTAGTCTATTTGGGAACCGTTAGATGGAGCCAGCGTACAATTAGATGTT
Source organism: Centruroides sculpturatus (assembly GCF_000671375.1). NCBI lineage: Eukaryota > Metazoa > Arthropoda > Arachnida > Scorpiones > Buthidae > Centruroides > Centruroides sculpturatus. The sequence goes on along the minus strand of NW_019384426.1, from coordinate 341,510 downwards.
ATCGATCGGTAGGATGCTGTGCTTTCTGCTCTTCCTTTTGTCTGGCCGGAAATAAGTTTTGCCCCCTTCTCTCTTCTCTCTAGCCGAGTCTCCCTCCCTTTTTTTATTCCTTTCTTTCCTTTACGTATTTCGTCCCTTTCCAGTAGCGTGAATCTCAAGAGAATGTCTCCTTCGTAACCATCGTCTTTCCAGTTTCTATCAACTTAGTCGAGCGGTCTTTCTCTCATTTTTCGACTAACATTTGCTTTTATTGCTGCCTCATCGACCATTTATTGAATGTGTGTACAGAAACGGAGCATACAATTGTACAATCATCGCCTTTGTATCAGTGAGGTGAATAAAATAGAAATGGAACAGTAATAGTTCTTTTTTCATCATCCGTTCTTTCCCATTTTATTAAATTGAATTATCCTGTTTAAATCTAAGGCATATAATATTCGTTTCGGGGTTATGATTTTTTTAATTTTATTTTTATCTTTAAAGCAACCAGAGTACAGTACCTACTTCGAATTAGTTTTTAAAACTGTAACAAGATGGCGCTGCGGAGGCAAACTGAAATTTTTAATTGTTTTTGAAATATTTTTTTATAATACTTTTTTTAAATTGAAGTAATTTTGCTAATGGAAAGATTTTTAAAAAATATTTAAATTTTTTTTCTGCCTGGTTCCTATTCTTTTCGTACATAACTCATTCTACTATTGATTCAGGTGATGTATTAGAGCATACGTGGGGTAGTAAGGCTTTTTAAAATATTTTAAAGCCTTTTACTTGGATTTATATAAATCTAGGCTATTAAATAAGATTATTTACACTAAAATGTAAAAAAATAACCTGACGTACAATTAAATAAACACAATCTTAATGCACAATTGAGTAACAGAAAGTCTGATTATCGTAAATTTTATTTAAAAAATTAAATAAGTAAGAATATATAAAGAGATTTTTTTTTTAGAAATTTATAAAATATTTGGAAATATTTTTTAAGTTTTAGAAGAGGAGAACATTAACACGCCATTGCTGGAAAGAAATTTGGGAGTTGATAAAATGCGTGGAAGAGAGCAAAACAGATTTTTAAATCCAGATTCAGATGAATAATTCAGTCATACGATGCTGCCATTTAGTGGAATTTTTATTTAGTAATCTCAACAATCGACTTAAGTAACTTTATATCTCGGATTTCTCCACCCTTCTTAGATAATGGGGTTGATCCACTTGTGGCAAAAGTGGTTCCGAGAACGAAACCTCGAATCTGTGAAAGAATTGCACGGTTTCCGATTCGACGAGGGGGGGAGAAAGAATGAGAGAGAGTGAGTCCCCGAGTTAATCGTTGACGTCACGAAAGCTTTAATAACTTCGCCTCATCCTTACACGAGGGTGTGTCGTGTCGGAGTTTCCTTCATTAAATGCAAATTTTTCGGTATTGGGATCGAAATTATTCGAACGACTTTTTCCATATGTTCCCCATCATCCTGGGTTTTTCTAAAAATACGACTTCCTGTTCCACCCCCTCCACAGGACGCTCCCTACTTTAGGGGGAGGCCCCGTGAGAAATAGGGTCTAGGAGACACAAGGATCGTCCCAGACTGGTAGAAGTGGCGATGTCGGTTCTGTTGTTTCTCGCCCCGAAGCTATTGAAACATCCCCTCAACCCCGGTTGCACGGAGAGGGACAGAGCAGAGGAGGAGGAGAGGAAAAAAAATCCTACCCGTTTTCCCACATCTTCTCCCTCCCCGTTTCCCGGAAGCCGGTTGTCATGGTAACGGAGACGGCTGAGCTACCAAGGTCGATTTTTCTGTCACGTGTACGGGGAGATCTCCTCACTTTTTTCCTATCCCCATTTTGGAGGGAAAATTTCGTATCTTATAAACAATTTGAACAAATTGTAAACAGTTTTTTCTCCCCTTTTTGTGTGCCACTAAGAGTATCAAAGACGAGAGGGGGTTGCAACGAATGTAATTTTATCGCCCGTAAAGTAGGGGGGAGGTCGACGATTTAACCTCAACTTCCTGTCGTTCGCGTGTTACTCAACATTAATGTTTATTAAACTATTTGTTTAATGCTAATAATCAAGATGCTAATGGCTCCAACCTAAATTCGCGTATCGAATAAAAGTGTAAAAGAATAAAATAAAATAAAAGTGTTCGAAACTAGATTTTAGGGAATTAAAAAATCTCCATGTTTTATTTTTCCCTCCTCGCTTAATGTAGAATTTCCTGTTGGAATAAGGAAATTTTTGCTAATTAAACGAATGGATTCGTTTCCTTGTTATGTTAAAGGATGGTAGTAAAGCTCAGGTGGCTTGATGTGGAACGGACGAGTTGTTTGTATTTCTATCACTTCCCCTTTTCCCCTACTTCAATCAACAACTCAAGGTGATACTCAGGGAAAAGCTTTGATGAGTTTTCCTGGAAAGTAGTGCTGACATCTGTGAATGGTAGAACGAATTAATTTACTTTCACCCTCTCACTAGCTAACACACTTTTTTTTTTTTTTTTTTTAAGTATAAGAAAAATGCTTATTAGCTACTTAAAATTTGGAAAAATCCCTAAATTTTCCTTCGCGTTATAGGAAAGCGTGAAACTATAATAAATCTTTTAAAATTAATTAAGCTAGTGATTATTTTATATATAATCACGATACGGTATATGATGACGTGTGGTGAAAATATAATTAATTATTTTAACTTTTATAATATTACGTAGGTTATTATGTAATGCGAATATTATCTTATTTATTTTTTATTTTATTTTTTAATTTAGAAACAATGATGTATCGTTTTACAGAGTTTCAGCCATACTAGATTTTCCTGTTTAGAGGGAAAAATTCTTTAATTTTAGTTATAAAACGAGAGATTTTTAATGCGTTTAAATCGCTTAAAATTTATTTTCTTAAGGAAAAGTAATAGTTAAAATTTTAAGTAATTAAATAATGCTTAATGTTTAGTTAAATCGTATAAATTAAGCTTTTTTTTATTTTTTTGGTGGCAATTTTATTGGTGTTTAAAGGTATATAAACGTTTTGCAACGCTGTGACAATTTAAAATGACATCTCATAGGCAATTTGCCAAGCAAATACTTAAACTATCCCGTCGTTCTAAGCGAAAATTTACGTATTTTTTTCCTGGTATCTTTGCATAATATGTGTACAGTAAACAATTTAATTATTGATGAAAACTGCTGCTTGGGAATGTGTGTTATAATGTCGAGTTGTTTTTATTGAGGGAAGATATATTTTTTCTCTTCCCCTTCAGTTATACCTGTTTTAGTGATCCCATGGCACCGTTGGGATGGCAGCAATCGCAACAGCCAGGACCACCGACACCGAATCATCAGACGGCTCAACAGCAACTTTCTGTGGTGACAACAGTTTGGGGAGTGTCTAGCAGTACTCAGAGCGGACCCACAGTCCATTCGTCTTTTGGAGGAACGGGTAGTAGCACCAGCATGGCACCCACCCCATACACATCAACGGCTCAACAACCGTACCAGACTGGGACTGGTCCGAAAGGATATAGTCAACAGGGGATTAATCAAAGACAACCGACACCCGGATATAATGGGTAAGAGCAGTTTAACATCAAAACCAAGTTCTAGTCTGGATAACAGAAAATTCTCGTGTTAAACCATTGCCCATTCAGGATAAAAGGGTGGAAAAATTATATAGTTAACACAAGAGGAGAGAAAGTTCGGCATCGTGCCAGAATCGTGGTTCGAAGTTTCAAAAACGAGTGATTACGTAACATGACGTACGCGATCACTTCCAGACTAGAACTTTATCACCCGTTAATCACTGTATACTTACTATGAACTAGGAAAATTTTACTTTAAATTTAATTATTTTAATCTAAAAAAAAATTTAAATTCGAAATTACTATTTCAATTTTCAAAAATTAATTTTCGCGCGCAATACGAAAATTTGTCTCATATTAATTAAAAATTTGTCTCAGTTTAATTAAAAAAAAACAAATTTGTTGTGTAAATAATCTATTTTCGTGTGATACTAAACCTAAAAAATTTTTAAATATAAAAAAAAAATTAATTTAAGACGACTCCATGATAAAGCAAGTCAAATTGCCTTTAACTGTCATGGCGGATTAGAATTAAAACATTTTATTTAAATTTGTAAGCATTCTTGTATAACTATTAATGCTTTAAATTATTTTAAAGGAATTTTAGAGTATTTTATATCATAAAATAATTTAATATTTACGTAAATAGAAAAAAAAACATAAATTTGTTATTAGCATAACAGCGACTGCGTAGTTAACAAAAAGAGAGAGGGAGAGAGAAAAAAATAAAGTAAAATAATCCAATCTTCGGCATTTATTTCCTTTAGGAATACGTCAAAATTTCTTTTTTCTTTTTTATATTTCTTTTATTTTTCTATATTCTGTTTTCCTATCTTTATCTTTTATTCTCCAGTCGAGTGCGGAATAAGTAACGAGCCTGCTCTTCCGTCTGCAATGACGTCGAGACTGCGTCATGCAGTTGGATGACGTCACTGCGGCGGCGAGCAGAGAGAGAAAGAAAAACATGGTGATAAATTCTTCTAAAAATACGAAAGTAATAACGATAATATTAATAACACTAAAAATAAAAAATATATAAAAAAATTAATCTTAACGTCGTAAACGATGATAATTTTAAACTGTCGATTTAAACATTTTTAAACGAATGGTAAATGGCGACGATGGCGACGACACAATTTATATTTGCATATGCGCAAATTATTTGGTATAAGCGGCGCATGCTCTTCTTTCTTGCACCATCAGTCATCTTTTTTGGTAAAATGGAAGAAAAGGAAAAGTAAAGTTTATTATTATATAAATAATTTTTATAAGAGGAAGATAAAAGAGACCAAGTCAAACGTCGTACATCTCCCGCCGGAAATGACGTCACCCAGGCCGGGTTAGGCCCTCGGGTATTAAAAAAAGTGCGCTAATGGAGGGAAATAGGGGTCTTACCTTAGTTACCGTGGAGTGTAGGTAGGTGAGAGGTGGTTAAAAATAATAAAAGGCCAACAATAATAAATATTAAAAGCTTAAAAAGTTGTAATTTATTCGTAAAGGCATTAGAAATGGCATTTACTTATTTCCACGTTAGGCTTAGCGCGGTGGTCGTAGGCAGACGACGCCAAGTGTTGTTTTTGTCGTCTGTTTGTTGTTTTTTCGAATTACAAAATTAATTTTTGTGCTGTTTTTTATTCAAATTAATAAATTTATACGTTTTTTGGGAGTGGTTCCATATTAATTTTATAAAAATTGGTGATTTTCTGTAATAAATGTGAAGAGTTGATCATGTGCTACTCTATTAGTTTTCACCTTATTCTGTTAGATACAAATAAAATGAATCCAAAACTGGATAAAATAAGTCGACAACAGAGAATTTTGTATGTGTCAGAACTTTCGAAGCAAAAAACAGCATCGTCAGGTTAGCGAAGAATCCTCTGTTTGATTGCCTTGATCCACTGTGGCATAATCTTTGCGTGAGATGATACGTGTGGACAAAAACCATCCAAGCCCGGATAAGTCAAATCGGTTATGGTATAACTAGATTCTGTTCGAGTCTAGTTTATGAGCCTTTGTCTGATGACAAAACGAATGCTTAGCTTTGAATGTTATTGTTATATATGCTATTTGCCAGTTTATTTTGTTGTTATAAATATTTTTTTTTCACTGTTTTTGTTGTTATATAAAAACAAAATTAATCTAAACTGCACAAAACAAATCAATAAGAGAATACCTTTATATTCCAGCAATAAATTTTGAAGTGTTTTTAGCCCATTTTATAAGCCGTTGTCTTACGAAATGTGGATTTGGCTGCGACTTTTGTCATTTAAGCTGAACTTCGTTTATTTTATTGCTATAAATGATTAATTTAATTATTTGTCGTACATATTTATTTTCCTTTGCTTAGTTGTACGTGTATAATCATTTTACTTGTGTCCTTGTTTATCTTCCATCTGTTTTGCTGAATTATAATTATATACTGCTATGCTTTTTTACAATGGTAATGCTATTTTTGGATCGTATAACTTATATGTGTTGTAAGATATGATGATGATTTTTATAATTCTATTATTTATAAAGCATTTGTATCATTATAAGTGTGATATAAGATTTCTAAAACATTTTTAAAGAAAAACTACTATACTCTTTAGATACCTTACAATAATAATGTATAAAAAGTCGGTATCAATTCCTAAAAATTATTTTTATATTAATAAAGTTGAATATTAACTAGTATTTAATGTATAAACTTCTTTTATTATAAATGTCATTATGTATTTATTATTTAGATATTGGGAATCTTTATAATGGTCTAGCTTTGAAAAATTAAATTTTAATAATTAACCTTTTAGCTAATTTGAAGTTTTGTTTATCTGAACTAGTAGAATATTTTGGTTTTATCATTAGCTAAAAGCTTTTCTTGAATTTATTATGTTCCATTGAATTCCTTCAATCACTTTCTCCATATTGAATGCTTGCCTTCTTTAATATTTAGAATTTTAATGCAATTAAAATTAATTATTGTTGAATTGATTTTTGTATTGTTAAATAAAGTTGCAACTTCTTAATATTAAAGTCAAGTTACCTTGATTCAATGTTAAGAATGATTTTTAATATTTAATATTTTAAGAATTTTAAAGTTGTTTTTAAGAATATTAACTTTAATTGATAATTACATTGAAATATATGTTAATTTATTATTATTTTTTTAATATTTTATATATCAAATAAATAAAATAGAAAAATGTTACATAATTTTCCAGANGAAAATTAAGATCAATGACCCAAATGAAATATTTCTTTTATTTTATTATATTAGTTGATTGTCCACTTGCTAAACAAAATTACTTTTGTACAGGGGAATACACAATTTTTGGAAAAATTTTATAGGAAAAAAATATAGCTCAATCACTTTTGTAGGAAGGATTTATTTACTGGAATTTTTGTAAGGAATGTCAGAACTATCTATGGGGCAGTGCATTTTTGGTGATGTATAGTGAAAAATGAAGCTTAGGCATCTAATCTTTCATAGAAGAGGGGGCAATCCTTTTATTACAAGAATCTTCTATGAGTGATGATGGTCTGCTATGAAAAATACCAAATTTTATATATTAATGAAATACCAAAAATATTTTTGATGTTTTTGTCTTAAAGGAAATTTTTATTTTGTTGTAATTAATGGAAAATAGATTTTAGGTTTATTAATTAAACTTTGATTGATAATTTTTTTAATGCAAGATTTATTAAAGGTTAATTTTTATTTAGATTTGAAGTATGAATTAAAAACATATTTTTATGCTTATATTATTTATAAAATAATTTGCACAACATTTAATTCTCCTACTATTTAAATATTTATGCAGTTGTTTATTTGCTATCCACTCATATAACAGATGTTTAGTTAAACTGAGCACAAGTTTAATAGATTTTATTATTTTGAATTTAATGTAGAAGAGAAAATGCTTATTTTTTAGTTTATTTTATCATAAATTTTATTCTGTATTATTTAAATTAAGACAATATTAATTTATGTTAATTAATTTCAGGTATGGACCAAATCCTTCAAATGTTGGGAATGGCATGGGTGGTGCAATGCCAAATGCAGGAGGAAATGGAGATTTTCAAAATCCTCACAATGCTCTCAGTGCTGCCGCTCTGGTTGCTGCAGCAGCAACAGCTACAGCAACAGCAACAGCTAGTGTTGTTGCTCTTCAAGAAAGGCAGCAGCAAGAGGTAGTTATGAATAATCAGTACAGTCAGGTAAGATATCATTATATAACAAAAAATAAAATAATAAACGAATTGCAATATTTTAAAATATAACTTGTATTTATGAAAATATTTATGACGTTTATTAGATGCAGGGAATGCAGAACCAACAGTTTCAACCAGGTTATGGTCCTCCTGCACCACAACGTGTACCTTCCAATCCTGGAATGACAAATCCACTTAATACTCCATTAGGAACTCCAATGGCAGGTGCAATGTCTAATCAGATGCCTGGAAATATGAATTCTGTAAACAATGCAATGATGGGAATGCCTAATTCTATGAATTCTGTTAATTCCCAAATGTCTATGAATGGACCTATGAACATGAATAAACCTATGATGCATGGTCTTCAGAATATGGCTGGACCTGGCCAGCAGACACCAGGAATGTATCCTGGAGCAACTACTGGAATGGGTGGACAAGTTCGTGGCCGATCTGCACCATATCCCAGTCCTCAACAAATATCTCAAAAGAGAGCAGCACAATATAATCACGTTGCCCAATCTTATAGCCCTGCAATGCAAGGTTATGGACCAGGAACACAACAGGGTTATGCACCAATGCAGGTAATAAGTAAATATATTAACATCAATAAATATATATAATAGTACCAAGAAATAGTCTCTGCATTAATTTATTATATATTATAGTATTCTGGTGGTCAAGCTCAATTTGCTAAACAATATGGGCCAACAATGCAGCAGCAAACTATGGCTTCGAACAATTACCTCTCTCAACAACAAATGCGTCCTACTATGAGACAGAGTGCACCTCCTTATGCTGGACAGGCTGGCCAGTATTATCAGCAAAGTCAAATGAATGGTGCATCCCAGCAGGCTCAGTATGACCCTACTTATGGTTCTCAGTATCCACAGCAAAATATGCAAGTAAGTAATTTTGAATTTAGATAATGTGAAAAAATGTGTTAGAACATGTACCTTACAGTTGCAAAATTAAATATTGAAAAATACATTATCAAACTGTCTTTTAATTACTTAAAATTTTTGCTTATTTCTCTCAAAAGTAAACTGCCTTGGAAAAGTTATTTCTAAATGACCTGATATGTTTGGGTTAATAATAGAAAATAAACTTATAATTTACAGAGGATTAATGTTGGTAAAATATGTGAATTAATTTTATGTTGTTTAAATTAACTTCAAATAAGTTAATATTTTAAATAAGTTTTTTAAAACAATGTTTTTAATTGTAGATTTGTTCCCGAATTATTGTAGATTGTTTTTCCTATTAATGTATCAGATGATCACATTATTATTTAGAAAATGAGGTTTATAACTCTGAAGGAATTTTACACCATCGGTTTAAAAGTATTGTTGATATATAGCGTTGAGATTAATGAATAAACTTTGAGTTTACATAAATGTTTTTTTCCTGTCACATGACTTTATAATATAAACGAGGACCCTATTTGAAAGAAAAGAATTTGCCGATATAACAAAAAATCTGTTTCAGTGAAGTTCATTCTAGATTTAATTCCTATGAAATCAATTTTTGTTATATTTTAAAAGAATTTGTAGCTGTTTTTCATTATTTAATTGGAATATAATCTTATTAGTTTCTTAAAAATAGCAAAAATACTTAATATTTTATGGTTTTTGCAATTTGTTAGCAAACAAGAGACATCTAGAAAGAAAACATCTGGTTTTTATTCATGGAATATCAATAGCAGGGAAAAAAGAAAATAATTTCACAAATGTGATGGGGGGTTTTTTAGTTTTGAGTAACAATAATGTTGGAAAGTATTTCTTATTGTTTTTTTGTATTATTGATTATTTTTTTATCACTAGTAGTACAGGTTAAACAGTAACTTATCATTTTTATTTACAAAAACAAAATTTAAGAAAAACTTTGTAGAAATAAANTGTTCGTATCGTGGAGCAAAAATATGTTTGAATTTCATATCGTATCCTGAAAATTTCGTATGCTGGGACGTTCGTATCCTGAGGTACCACTGTATATGATTAAAATTTTTGGGATCCTTGGATATGCTCAATATTTCTTGCTTATATCTTTAAATATTCAAATTAATCATTATTAATTTAAGTTAACAAACTTATTATGTATTGAAGGTAGAAATTGCACTTTACTTTCCAGAATTACAAGAATAATTTTTCCTGTAACTTGCTATTTTGTTTAACCTTTTATCATGAAATTTCATAATATATTACTCACTGTTTGCAATTCTTGAAAGCTTTAGTGATTCAAACAGATTTGATATGTCAACTTGATTATTACTAATATCAAATATGTAATAATTATCAAACATTACTAGATTATTGTTTAATTCATTAAGTTATTCAATGATTGAATAAATAAGTACTACTAGAATGAATATTTTCTATCTATTAATGACTTTAATGATTGGATTTAGAATCATCTGGAAAGACAACAATCCAGAACAGGATTCAAATCCTTAATTCCTACTTAAAATATGAGCATATTACTAGTTACACTGCTTCTATCCAAATTTTCAGATTTATATTAATTTTAGACTCTAGTGTAATTGTAATGATTATTCATCATCAATTAATTTAATTGTTTAAATAATAATCTGGTAATTCTTTGCAAATTATTATAATAGGCTGACTGTATTAAGATTAGAATTATTTCAAACACAGCAAGTTCTCGCTTAATGCTGTTTTATTATAATATTCTCAAGGAAAGATACAATTACACTTGTAATCATTTACAATTATTATTGAATTTTCTTTATATACAGTAGAATTGATTCTATGAGGTGGAAAATAAATACCAGAGGTTGCAAACATGATCCAATTAGAATAATAATAACTGAATTATATTTTGTTTATAGTATTTAGCCTACAGTAAAATCAGTTTTGTAACAAGTCATTTTCTGCTTAATGTTGCAGTTTTCAAGAATCTGTTGATGACAATAAGTGAGGATTTACTCAATCTTGTGTATAATTTTCTATATTGCAATAATTTTCTAGATCCCTAGTTTAATCTTCGTTTCTTAAACTTCTGCATTGCGTTGATTATTCTGAATATTTTTTTTTATATTTGGTCATTACTATCAAATATTATTTATAGGAATATTGTCAAAACATTTCAGAATAATAAAATTCAAAAATTAAACTTTCAACAATAGCATTATATCATGTTATCATAAATATAATTTGGCACTTTAAATTAATCACTCAGCAGTTGAATCCTACTATTTTTCAAGACTTGATTTAGAGTGACAGGTCTTTTTGGTATTTTGAATAGTTTGAATTTATATTACTGTGCTTTTAAGCACAGTATTATAAATTCAAAATTTTTACAATGAAGGAACTAGTAAATTATATTAATAATGTAATAACAACTAAATAATAGGTACTAAAGAAATCAGGTAACACACAAAATTTCCAAAGTTTAATTCTTTACAAATGTATTTTGATGTGTCAGTCTTCTGCAGCTACAGGATTAAAGTATACAGTATAAATACTTACAGATGTTTTAAAAATTACAAACAGTCATTGTACTTCATACAAATGCCAGTCATTGTTAAGCATAATCAAGTAACTTTGTGATGGCCAATTTACTCACTTAGAAATTCCAAATTTTATGGTGGTTTGTATTGGCTGGGTTTAGGAACTTACCAGTTGTTTTTATTACATTAGTGACATTATTAATTTAGTTTTGCTTTTAGAATATATAGTCTATAAAAAAAATAAACAAATCATGTAAAAATAGTTTAAATTGGTTCTCTTTCTAAAGAAACTATTATGATTCTACAGGAGATTTGCCACTTGCCCCACAGGCTTTGACCTTTTATTCCCAATATAGACTATTCATAAAAATTTTAAGACAATTTTATCAATTTCCAGTGCCACTGTTTTTTTTTTTTTTTTGTATTGTTGTGCATGTGAAAAAAGTGGTGATGATTTTAAATCAAATATTTTATATAAAGTAGATATTATAAAATAAAATTATTATATTGTTATTTTATATAAAGTAGATATTATCATCAGGATATATAAAGTAGATATTATTATCAGGATAGCTGAGCAATGATAATATGTCATTAAAATAAACCATTTTGGATCTTTTTTCCATGTGTATGTTAGTATAAAACTTTCTTTAATAACTTATGAAATAATTTATAAAAACTGCAATAATCACACACACAAACTGCTCTTAAAATCAGTAATTCTGAGAGATGTGATACATAAAGAAAAATTATTATTTTTTATTTATTTTGAAGCTGGTTATATTTTTATATGAACTGATTGAGAAAGCTTTGCAAGCATTTTTTAATATATTTTTTAATATAATGTTTAATATATAATTTTTTAATAATAATGAATTAATAAAGCTGAGTTTTAGATGGTATTAGCGTGTAATTATATTCTCTTTAACATATGAATGTTAAATGTGTTTTGATACATTACTAATAACTAGGCATATACAGTAATACCCCGAACTTACGCAATAGGTGGGACTGAGCGATTACCACGTAAGTCGAATTTGCATAAGTCAAGGTATAACTTGACTTACCTTGACTTATAATTTTACCTTTATAATNGTATAAATTAAGGCTTTTTTTTATTTTTTGGTGGCAATTTTATTGGTGTTTAAAGGTATATAAACGTTTTGCAACGCTGTGACAATTTAAAATGACATCTCATAGGCAATTTGCCAAGCAAATACTTAAACTATCCCGTCGTTCTAAGCGAAAATTTACGTATTTTTTTCCTGGTATCTTTGCATAATATGTGTACAGTAAACAATTTAATTATTGATGAAAACTGCTGCTTGGGAATGTGTGTTATAATGTCGAGTTGTTTTTATTGAGGGAAGATATATTTTTTCTCTTCCCCTTCAGTTATACCTGTTTTAGTGATCCCATGGCACCGTTGGGATGGCAGCAATCGCAACAGCCAGGACCACCGACACCGAATCATCAGACGGCTCAACAGCAACTTTCTGTGGTGACAACAGTTTGGGGAGTGTCTAGCAGTACTCAGAGCGGACCCACAGTCCATTCGTCTTTTGGAGGAACGGGTAGTAGCACCAGCATGGCACCCACCCCATACACATCAACGGCTCAACAACCGTACCAGACTGGGACTGGTCCGAAAGGATATAGTCAACAGGGGATTAATCAAAGACAACCGACACCCGGATATAATGGGTAAGAGCAGTTTAACATCAAAACCAAGTTCTAGTCTGGATAACAGAAAATTCTCGTGTTAAACCATTGCCCATTCAGGATAAAAGGGTGGAAAAATTATATAGTTAACACAAGAGGAGAGAAAGTTCGGCATCGTGCCAGAATCGTGGTTCGAAGTTTCAAAAACGAGTGATTACGTAACATGACGTACGCGATCACTTCCAGACTAGAACTTTATCACCCGTTAATCACTGTATACTTACTATGAACTAGGAAAATTTTACTTTAAATTTAATTATTTTAATCTAAAAAAAAATNAATTCAAATTTTTGAAATAATATGTATTAAATTTTTTAATAAAATTCAAAAATTTTAGAGTATAACAAATTTGAAATAATTGGAACACAATAAAAATTAGAGCAGCTGTTTCTATTCTGTATGACTGAAAAATGAATTGAGATACTTTCATATTTCTCATTCCTGAGCTTGTATAATTTTGTTTCAAAACATTTAAGAATCATTATCATATAAAAAGAAAATTAAAAAGTTTAAGGTATTATAAAAGCAATAGTTACAAAGTTTTGCTAGCTTAATGTTAATATGATGCTAATATGCAGCATGGCGTTTCTTCTAGCACTCAGTCATGAAGGGTACAGATTGAACACTTTCCCAGTGTGTCTTCTGGCATGATATAAGGAGTGCCTTCAAAAATAAGCTAATATGTAATGTATTTCCTTGAACAGGATACTGATTGTATAGAAAGTGATCTGCAATTATGAAATGTAATTTTTAATTTTATATTTAGGGGGAATTGTGATTCTAGAATTTTTCTTTGGATGCAAATTTAGAATAATTGTGATTTAATACACTGAAACTACCAAAGATGATCACCTCTTTTGGGAGATCCCCAATATTCTTGAATGGAATTTTTGATGTATGATTGCAATTCATGCCCATTTGAAAAACACCATTTTGACCAATAACCACCCTTTTACAATATGATAATGAAAAATACACACTTTAAATAACCACAACCATATGCTGCAAATGTGAAGTGTGCAATGTCATAAGAATTCACATAAATTCAACTTTAAAATACAGCCACATACAGTGCCAATATTGCCACAATATTTATTTTTCAGCAGCAGAAAACAGTGTGTTTATAATTCAATTCTTCAATAAAACTTATTTAGAGAAAAATGGCATTTACAATGTTATGACATATGAAGTGTGCAATGTCATAACATTGCACACTTCATATGTCATAACATTGAAAATAAAAATACTCCATGCACTATATACTGTAAATAAAAAACTGCCTTGTAAGCAATTTTCTCTGTCAACAAAATGATTAGTGAAGAGAGGACAGCAAGGTGTCTGAAACAAAGGTTACTGTTAATGGATCTTTATTTTCTATTTTTGATGCTTGTATATTAAATTTTAACATAGGTCATAACCTTCCACTATGTGAGGAGATTCTAAAAATTAAATATAGTAAAATAGTATGTACTAAAAAAGTAAAATTCTACTTTACTATATTTAATTTTTAGAATCTTCTGAATGAATACCGTAAATAAATTACAGTATGCACAGTGTTTATTTACAGTGTTTAATTTTATTATGATTTTAAATACTTATAATAATAACATGGTATTAAATTTGNAAATCACCCGTTAATCACTGTATACTTACTATGAACTAGGAAAATTTTACTTTAAATTTAATTATTTTAATCTAAAAAAAAATTTAAATTCGAAATTACTATTTCAATTTTCAAAAATTAATTTTCGCGCGCAATACGAAAATTTGTCTCATATTAATTAAAAATTTGTCTCAGTTTAATTAAAAAAAAAACAATTTGTTGTGTAAATAATCTATTTTCGTGTGATACTAAACCTAAAAAATTTTTAAATATAAAAAAAAAATTAATTTAAGACGACTCCATGATAAAGCAAGTCAAATTGCCTTTAACTGTCATGGCGGATTAGAATTAAAACATTTTATTTAAATTTGTAAGCATTCTTGTATAACTATTAATGCTTTAAATTATTTTAAAGGAATTTTAGAGTATTTTATATCATAAAATAATTTAATATTTACGTAAATAGAAAAAAAAAACATAAATTTGTTATTAGCATAACAGCGACTGCGTAGTTAACAAAAAGAGAGAGGGAGAGAGAAAAAAATAAAGTAAAATAATCCAATCTTCGGCATTTATTTCCTTTAGGAATACGTCAAAATTTCTTTTTTCTTTTTTATATTTCTTTTATTTTTCTATATTCTGTTTTCCTATCTTTATCTTTTATTCTCCAGTCGAGTGCGGAATAAGTAACGAGCCTGCTCTTCCGTCTGCAATGACGTCGAGACTGCGTCATGCAGTTGGATGACGTCACTGCGGCGGCGAGCAGAGAGAGAAAGAAAAACATGGTGATAAATTCTTCTAAAAATACGAAAGTAATAACGATAATATTAATAACACTAAAAATAAAAAATATATAAAAAAATTAATCTTAACGTCGTAAACGATGATAATTTTAAACTGTCGATTTAAACATTTTTAAACGAATGGTAAATGGCGACGATGGCGACGACACAATTTATATTTGCATATGCGCAAATTATTTGGTATAAGCGGCGCATGCTCTTCTTTCTTGCACCATCAGTCATCTTTTTTGGTAAAATGGAAGAAAAGGAAAAGTAAAGTTTATTATTATATAAATAATTTTTATAAGAGGAAGATAAAAGAGACCAAGTCAAACGTCGTACATCTCCCGCCGGAAATGACGTCACCCAGGCCGGGTTAGGCCCTCGGGTATTAAAAAAAGTGCGCTAATGGAGGGAAATAGGGGTCTTACCTTAGTTACCGTGGAGTGTAGGTAGGTGAGAGGTGGTTAAAAATAATAAAAGGCCAACAATAATAAATATTAAAAGCTTAAAAAGTTGTAATTTATTCGTAAAGGCATTAGAAATGGCATTTACTTATTTCCACGTTAGGCTTAGCGCGGTGGTCGTAGGCAGACGACGCCAAGTGTTGTTTTTGTCGTCTGTTTGTTGTTTTTTCGAATTACAAAATTAATTTTTGTGCTGTTTTTTATTCAAATTAATAAATTTATACGTTTTTTGGGAGTGGTTCCATATTAATTTTATAAAAATTGGTGATTTTCTGTAATAAATGTGAAGAGTTGATCATGTGCTACTCTATTAGTTTTCACCTTATTCTGTTAGATACAAATAAAATGAATCCAAAACTGGATAAAATAAGTCGACAACAGAGAATTTTGTATGTGTCAGAACTTTCGAAGCAAAAAACAGCATCGTCAGGTTAGCGAAGAATCCTCTGTTTGATTGCCTTGATCCACTGTGGCATAATCTTTGCGTGAGATGATACGTGTGGACAAAAACCATCCAAGCCCGGATAAGTCAAATCGGTTATGGTATAACTAGATTCTGTTCGAGTCTAGTTTATGAGCCTTTGTCTGATGACAAAACGAATGCTTAGCTTTGAATGTTATTGTTATATATGCTATTTGCCAGTTTATTTTGTTGTTATAAATATTTTTTTTTCACTGTTTTTGTTGTTATATAAAAACAAAATTAATCTAAACTGCACAAAACAAATCAATAAGAGAATACCTTTATATTCCAGCAATAAATTTTGAAGTGTTTTTAGCCCATTTTATAAGCCGTTGTCTTACGAAATGTGGATTTGGCTGCGACTTTTGTCATTTAAGCTGAACTTCGTTTATTTTATTGCTATAAATGATTAATTTAATTATTTGTCGTACATATTTATTTTCCTTTGCTTAGTTGTACGTGTATAATCATTTTACTTGTGTCCTTGTTTATCTTCCATCTGTTTTGCTGAATTATAATTATATACTGCTATGCTTTTTTACAATGGTAATGCTATTTTTGGATCGTATAACTTATATGTGTTGTAAGATATGATGATGATTTTTATAATTCTATTATTTATAAAGCATTTGTATCATTATAAGTGTGATATAAGATTTCTAAAACATTTTTAAAGAAAAACTACTATACTCTTTAGATACCTTACAATAATAATGTATAAAAAGTCGGTATCAATTCCTAAAAATTATTTTTATATTAATAAAGTTGAATATTAACTAGTATTTAATGTATAAACTTCTTTTATTATAAATGTCATTATGTATTTATTATTTAGATATTGGGAATCTTTATAATGGTCTAGCTTTGAAAAATTAAATTTTAATAATTAACCTTTTAGCTAATTTGAAGTTTTGTTTATCTGAACTAGTAGAATATTTTGGTTTTATCATTAGCTAAAAGCTTTTCTTGAATTTATTATGTTCCATTGAATTCCTTCAATCACTTTCTCCATATTGAATGCTTGCCTTCTTTAATATTTAGAATTTTAATGCAATTAAAATTAATTATTGTTGAATTGATTTTTGTATTGTTAAATAAAGTTGCAACTTCTTAATATTAAAGTCAAGTTACCTTGATTCAATGTTAAGAATGATTTTTAATATTTAATATTTTAAGAATTTTAAAGTTGTTTTTAAGAATATTAACTTTAATTGATAATTACATTGAAATATATGTTAATTTATTATTATTTTTTTAATATTTTATATATCAAATAAATAAAATAGAAAAATGTTACATAATTTTCCAGATTTAATTACCTTTCTTTAAAAATTAAAGTTAAATGAAATATTAGTTTTAATATTATGTTATATATATAAAATTAAGAAATGTAGACATAATGTACCCAAATGAAATATTTCTTTTATTTTATTATATTAGTTGATTGTCCACTTGCTAAACAAAATTACTTTTGTACAGGGGAATACACAATTTTTGGAAAAATTTTATAGGAAAAAAATATAGCTCAATCACTTTTGTAGGAAGGATTTATTTACTGGAATTTTTGTAAGGAATGTCAGAACTATCTATGGGGCAGTGCATTTTTGGTGATGTATAGTGAAAAATGAAGCTTAGGCATCTAATCTTTCATAGAAGAGGGGGCAATCCTTTTATTACAAGAATCTTCTATGAGTGATGATGGTCTGCTATGAAAAATACCAAATTTTATATATTAATGAAATACCAAAAATATTTTTGATGTTTTTGTCTTAAAGGAAATTTTTATTTTGTTGTAATTAATGGAAAATAGATTTTAGGTTTATTAATTAAACTTTGATTGATAATTTTTTTAATGCAAGATTTATTAAAGGTTAATTTTTATTTAGATTTGAAGTATGAATTAAAAACATATTTTTATGCTTATATTATTTATAAAATAATTTGCACAACATTTAATTCTCCTACTATTTAAATATTTATGCAGTTGTTTATTTGCTATCCACTCATATAACAGATGTTTAGTTAAACTGAGCACAAGTTTAATAGATTTTATTATTTTGAATTTAATGTAGAAGAGAAAATGCTTATTTTTTAGTTTATTTTATCATAAATTTTATTCTGTATTATTTAAATTAAGACAATATTAATTTATGTTAATTAATTTCAGGTATGGACCAAATCCTTCAAATGTTGGGAATGGCATGGGTGGTGCAATGCCAAATGCAGGAGGAAATGGAGATTTTCAAAATCCTCACAATGCTCTCAGTGCTGCCGCTCTGGTTGCTGCAGCAGCAACAGCTACAGCAACAGCAACAGCTAGTGTTGTTGCTCTTCAAGAAAGGCAGCAGCAAGAGGTAGTTATGAATAATCAGTACAGTCAGGTAAGATATCATTATATAACAAAAAATAAAATAATAAATGAATTGCAATATTTTAAAATATAACTTGTATTTATGAAAATATTTATGACGTTTATTAGATGCAGGGAATGCAGAACCAACAGTTTCAACCAGGTTATGGTCCTCCTGCACCACAACGTGTACCTTCCAATCCTGGAATGACAAATCCACTTAATACTCCATTAGGAACTCCAATGGCAGGTGCAATGTCTAATCAGATGCCTGGAAATATGAATTCTGTAAACAATGCAATGATGGGAATGCCTAATTCTATGAATTCTGTTAATTCCCAAATGTCTATGAATGGACCTATGAACATGAATAAACCNTGAATATTTAATTTTTTTTTATTTAAAGTGATAAATCGTTTTTAATTTATAAAACTGATTTTGCTTTGTAGTTTATATAATTTATTATTAGATAATGTTATAAATAAATCTTGTAATGTTTATTAACAATTTTACTTGCTTTGTCTGGTAGCAATTTTCATACACTTTCAACTTTGACCACACTTTCGGTTATGTTTGAATAACACTTTTATTAATTCTATTTTTAAGCAAACATTAAGTTAAATTTCAAAATATATATGAGGGGAATTTTAATTACTATTTTAACTGAGCAATGGTACATTAGAAGTATTATTGAAAATAAACACATGGTCTGTAAAATTTCAGTTTTTATTTTCACTTTAAATACTGTACTAATTAGAGCTGCAACAATTCAGCTTTAAAGAACATTTCCCAATATTTTAAAAATTCCAGCTGGCATTGTTAACTTGGAACTTTGTCTGGCAATTAAAAACTGAAAGTAGATTAAAAATAAAAAGTAAAAAAATGACACTAAAGTTAGATACAATTACTGTTGATTATGTTATTTCTTAAGAGAATAATCATTTGACTTTATAACTTTGGTTACAGAATATGTTTTGGAATATGATTGTTCATAAATCGGGGGATGTTGTACATCTAAAATGACATTGTTTTTGAAATAGGCAAATAAAAGATTAATGAAAAGTAATGGCATTGAAGAGCTTGCAAATTGATATAAATGAAGTGCTTAGTTACATTGTTTGAGTGAATTTAAATCTGTTACATAAATATTAATTGAGGAGAATGAAAAGTAATATTGCATGGATAAAAATGGATTTAATTTATGTTTAACTATCATAAATAATAGCATTGCTTTTACAGTATTCTATAAATTTCATTTTAACTGAGCAACGGTACATTAGAAGTATTATTGAAAATAAACACATGGTCTGTAAAATTTCAGTTTTTACAAGTAATTTACTCTAAGTAAATTTACTGTTCAATTCAGCTTAAAATACATTAAAAGACCATTAATTTGTGTGATACTAATGAAGAATTTTTTTTAATTCTAATTTTTGAAATAATATGTATTAAATTTTTTAATAAAATTCAAAAATTTTAGAGTATAACAAATTTGAAATAATTGGAACACAATAAAAATTAGAGCAGCTGTTTCTATTCTGTATGACTGAAAAATGAATTGAGATACTTTCATATTTCTCATTCCTGAGCTTGTATAATTTTGTTTCAAAACATTTAAGAATCATTATCATATAAAAAGAAAATTAAAAAGTTTAAGGTATTATAAAAGCAATAGTTACAAAGTTTTGCTAGCTTAATGTTAATATGATGCTAATATGCAGCATGGCGTTTCTTCTAGCACTCAGTCATGAAGGGTACAGATTGAACACTTTCCCAGTTTGTCTTCTGGCATGATATAAGGAGTGCCTTCAAAAATAAGCTAATATGTAATGTATTTCCTTGAACAGGATACTGATTGTATAGAAAGTGATCTGCAATTATGAAATGTAATTTTTAATTTTATATTTAGGGGGAATTGTGATTCTAGAATTTTTCTTTGGATGCAAATTTAGAATAATTGTGATTTAATACACTGAAACTACCAAAGATGATCACCTCTTTTGGGAGATCCCCAATATTCTTGAATGGAATTTTTGATGTATGATTGCAATTCATGCCCATTTGAAAAACACCATTTTGACCAATAACCACCCTCTTACAATATGATAATGAAAAATACACACTTTAAATAACCACAACCATATGCTGCAAATGTGAAGTGTGCAATGTCATAAGAATTCACATAAATTCAACTTTAAAATACAGCCACATACAGTGCCAATATTGCCACAATATTTATTTTTCAGCAGCAGAAAACAGTGTGTTTATAATTCAATTCTTCAATAAAACTTATTTAGAGAAAAATGGCATTTACAATGTTATGACATATGAAGTGTGCAATGTCATAACATTGCACACTTCATATGTCATAACATTGAAAATAAAAATACTCCATGCACTATATACTGTAAATAAAAAACTGCCTTGTAAGCAATTTTCTCTGTCAACAAAATGATTAGTGAAGAGAGGACAGCAAGGTGTCTGAAACAAAGGTTACTGTTAATGGATCTTTATTTTCTATTTTTGATGCTTGTATATTAAATTTTAACATAGGTCATAACCTTCCACTATGTGAGGAGATTCTAAAAATTAAATATAGTAAAATAGTATGTACTAAAAAAGTAAAATTCTACTTTACTATATTTAATTTTTAGAATCTTCTGAATGAATACCGTAAATAAATTACAGTACATACAGTAATTTATTTACAGTATGCACAGTGTTTATTTACAGTGTTTAATTTTATTATGATTTTAAATACTTATAATAATAACATGGTATTAAATTTGCAAATTACAGTACAGTATCTATCCAAATCAATCCAGTATCTATCCAAGTGTTCAGAAATAATTCTATACATATCAGGCTGGTGACTTATCTTTATCAAGGTTTATCTGTCTGTTCTCTCTCTTGATCCAATTTTCTTTAAGATAATTTTTTCTGAGAATTACCATAAAATTTAGGGCTTGTATCTTTATCTTTAAGTCAGTTATGGTACAAGCAAGATTTCAGCATACTTGAAAAAGGAAGCTTTCTTTCTTTACTTTAAGAAAGGATGCTTGTAATTAAGCAAAGTAAAAATGGAAAATTGCAATAATAATTGACAAAGGAATTTTACTCCTGGAAGACTCAAAACCAAGCAATTCTTGCCATTACAGAACTTTATCTCAGTGAATAGGAAGCAAACACAAATGAGAACATTAAAATAAAACATGCCAATCTTATGGAGATGTCAACAGAGCAATTTTGGAGTAGTTCATCCACAGTTGGAATTTGGTTTTTTAACTTTTTATGCCAGCAATAGATGACTTATTAAAATTTTGTCTGTGACACAGCATTGTGTTTTGAGTAGTGTTGAAATTGCAAAAGTAAACAAAGATGCTGCTGATGAGTGGAAATCAAGAATATTGACTATTATTGATGTCTATGCTATTTACAGCGTGGATGAGGTGGAATTATTTTTCAAAGTAATTCCAAACAAAACATTAGCAATGAAGAGGAAACTAGCAAAGCAATGACTATTGCCTTGTATATTAATCTCTGCTGAGAAAAGGAGTCACCATTGGGAAGCTGTATAGCTCTTCAAACAAGGTGCATCAAAAATGATAATGCTTTACAACTTTATATTCACCAATATACAAACAAGGTGACATGATCCACTCTTTTTTGGTGTGTTCATGGTTTAACAAATATATGGCAAAATGTGCTGATGAAAGAGAAAAATTCTGCTCTGTCAATAATGTCCAATGCCATTGATATAAGAATCTGTCGTATATGAAGTGGAAGTTTTTCCAGGAAATGCGACATATTTACAGCCACTAAACCTACAACTAAAGGTTGGAGCACCAGTAATGCTTTTATGAAATTGGACTCATCAAAGTGTTATGCAATGGGATGAGAATGATTGTAAAAAATTGATGCCAAATGTCATCAAGACAAAAATATTAACTGGAAGAACAATGGGAGATATGTTACTTCCACCAAGAATACCATTAATTCCCATGGATGTGTCTTTCAGTTTAGTGGCTGCAATTTCCAGTCAGATTAGCCTTTGTGATGACTATAAACAAAACACAAGGACCATCATTAAATGTGGTTGGTGTGAACTTTAAAGTCCATGCTTTTTTCATGGACAACTACACATGACTTGCTCTAGAGTAGGAATTCCTAAAAATTTATTTGTATATGTACCACCAGAGGAAAAAACAAAAAATATTGTTTATCAAAAAGCTTTACAATAGAAAATGAATGCAAGAGTTGATTATTTATATGCTTTTTTTAAGAAATAAAAGNAGGAGTATTTTATATTTTAACTTTGTTTTTATTTCAGGAAGAACAAGAAAAAGCTCAAGGAATTTATAGAGATTCGGATAGTGATTCAAATTCTTCAGTTCCATCAAAGTAAGTATTTTTTCATAAGCAATAAAATAAAAGTTATCATAAGTGTTTATTTTATTAATAGCTTTCCATTAAAAATTTGTATGAAGTCTTTGCTTTTTAAGTAAATACATTATTAAATAAACATGATTCACCAAGACACAGAAATACCATATTTACTCAAAAATGTAAGATGCTTTTTTTCATATTTTAGTATCTGAAAATAGGATGCATCTTAGATTTGATGTAATATTGATATAATCCATCTTAAGAATTAACCTTACTTAAATTGATGAAACCGGTTTAACTTTTACCCACATGTTCACATTGATAGTTAAATTCTTGTATTTTATATTTAGAGGATTTTTTTCCCATAATTATTGATTTATAGTGTCATTCATCTTATTTCTTTGTCAACTTCATTGCATCATCTTAATGATTTTATTAGAGCAATAATAGAAAATATTTAAGAGGTCTACTCAGCAGTTCAAATTCATTAATTTATTACAGTAACAGTGTAAGTACTTGGATGAAAAAGTTGAATAGCACACTTTCAAGAAATGTTGCATTTCTGATACTTTAAATGACACTGAGTATGATTGTATGTTGGAAGACCTATATTTTTTGTCAGAAGGATTTTTAATGTTTTCATACGTGTATAGACACACTTTAATTCTTATATTGCATTTATAAAACTGTTTTAATTATTTCCACTTAAAATTACAGAGGTAGAAAAAGCAAGAAAAATGGTGCTTTTAAGACAATCAAATTTGGTACAAATGTAGATTTATCAGATGAAAAGAAATGGCGTCCACAACTGCAAGAATTAGTTAAACTGCCTGCTTTTACCCGGGTAAATAAACTTTTTTTTTACACAATATTTTTAAAATGTTATTTATTTTTATCTAACAGAGGAACATGAATTATCAACCATCTCCTATACCAGGAAATCCCACCCCACCTTTGACACCAGCATCTGGCGTACCACCTTATTTATCTCCTAATCCTGATCTCAAACCAACATTTCCTGACATTAAACCACCAATCCCACCCCCAAGTGAGTATATTTTTGATTTGATTTATTCAGTTTCAATAGAATAATAATTGGGAAATTATGGAATATTCTTTAATGTTTTGCATTTCTTCTAGAAGATGATGAATTACGTCTGACATTCCCGGTTCGTGACGGAATTATTTTATCACCCTTTCGATTGGAACACAATCTGGCAGTGAGCAATCATGTCTTCCACCTAAAGCAATCTGTGCATCAAACATTAGTATGGCGAACAGACTTAGAACTCCAGTTGAAATGTTTTCACCATGAAGATAGACAGATGAATACCAATTGGCCTGCATCAGTGCAAGTATCTGTTAATGCAACTCCTCTTAGTATTGATCGTGGAGAAAACAAGACATCTCACAAGCCTCTGTATTTAAAAGAAGTTTGTCAACCTGGTCGCAATACAATTCAGATTACGGTTACGGCTTGTTGTTGTGTACGTTTACATTTATATAGATACATTTTTAAAAATTTTTTTGTTTTTTCAATAACATAAATTCATCATTTATTTATTTTAGTCACATCTGTTCTTACTCCAACTTGTACACAGACCAACAGTACGTTCTGTGTTACAAGGTTTGTTACGTAAACGATTACTTCCTGCGGAACACTGCATCGCCAAAATAAAACGTAACTTTACTAGTGTTGCTGCTTCAAACAATAGTGCTTTAAATGGAGAAGATGGTGTAGAGCAGACTGCTATTAAAGTATCCCTTAAATGTCCTATAACATTTAAGAGAATAACTTTGCCAGCCAGAGGACAAGACTGCAAACATATCCAANACTTTTTTGTGTAGGAAAATGGTAGACATCTCTAGCTTGCAGGACATTTACAGGTTAACCGGAGACATTCCAGAAATGTTTTGGTCGAGGTGAGATAAAAGTGGTAGTTCACACGCACCACTTGGAATTTATCCCATCGAAAGAAGTCCAATTTATAATCTTAGACCAAATTCCCTCTTTTCTCCTATAACGTAGCCTGAATGTCTTCTGCAAGTTTTTTTGTAATTACATTATTTACTTGATAAATTATTAACAACAATAATAGATTATTTAAGAAATCTTAAAAGTTTGGTGTTTGGAAATTTAACCTATTATTTTTCATTCATTTTTTAGTGCTTTGATTTAGAATCCTATCTTCAATTAAACAGTGATAGAGGTGCATGGAGATGCCCAGTGTGCAAGTAAGTATCATTAAACATTTTATAATTTCTACAAATAGTTCCATATAGGAAAAAAGTTTGTTAAGGAAGTTATTAATATTGGTAACTCAGTAATACATTTACATAAATTTTTCTTTTATTTTTTAAAAATAGTAAACCAGCATTGTTAGAAGGTTTAGAAGTAGATCAGTATATATGGGGCATATTAACAAATCTAAGTAATTCGGATGTTGAAGAAGTTACAATTGATGCCTCTGCCAGTTGGAAACCAGTATCTATGAAGACGATAAAAGAAGAACATGATGGAGGTAAATTATTATAATATATTATATTCCAATTATATAGTCCAATAATATAGACCAATAGTTTTTTTAAAATGAGAAGTATTATGATTTACAAAAAGTCTGCAAAGAAAAAGTTCAATAAATGAGAGAGATGTTTAAGTGTGAATTCACTCTCATTCTGTCAATGTTTTGAAATTCTAAAGTAATTTATTGAAATAAAATTGAATAGTTTTACAATTTTATTAAGATCTTTTAAATGATGATCAACCAATTAAGATAACAACATTAAGTAATAGTATTATAATTTTACAAATTTGTCAAGTTTCAAAGATTATTTTTAAGGAAATTTATTTTATATAATATGGTTTCATTGAAATAATTCTTTAATAACTCAAATAAACAGTGATGTAATTTTTCTGTTATCTTTGTCATTGCTGGAATGAAATTATATATATAATAATATGCTTTGGTGTACTATACTCACAAAAAATAAAATATTTAATTAACAGATATTAACTTTTTCATTTTAGAATCCATGTGTAGTGGACAAAAGCGATTCAAAGCTATGTCTCCAAACAGTATGACCATGCCTACAACAAGTAGTTGGGAAATGGGACAAGGACTTTCTCCTTATAATCCTATTCCTCCTCCTGATATGCAAAGTATGTAGACAATTAGTTTTTCTAATTTATAGAGAAAATGAATAATTTAGTTTTTGTAAAATGATATTACTTGATTTTCTTGCAAATGTATGTACTGTACATGCTCACACACAAAGGTACATGGTAGTTAATTAAATTGCAGAATAAATTAGCTTTATCATTGCTGGAAAAAACACCTAAATCAATCAAGTCAAATATTAAAAATATTTATAAATTCATGTTTGAAATTTATTCTAATTATTTTTAATTAAAGAAATATGCTAGCAAGTTAAATCTAATTATAAAGGAAAATAATCAGTTTTTTTTTTTGCAATTATTAATTTTTGTTAAAAATTAGTTTTTCTATCTATTAACTATTGATATATTTGTATATTAATTGTACTAATCTATTATCAGTAAACTGTAATCTGATAATTATATATTAATGTATATGCTGCAAATTTTTAAATTTATACATAGAATGTTTATTATTTATATATTACAATTTTCAGCATCTTAATAATAACTTTTTCAATAAAGGGGTTGGAGAAATAAAAAAAAAGCAAATCAAATGTTGCCAAATATTCGACTTGAAAAAGGTTTTTGATTTAAAGAAACAGCCTGTACATTCCAAGTGGTTATTTTTAGGAACACTTCAACACAGATAAATTCAAACTACTTAATTCATTTTTTTTAAAGAAATTATAAGAATATCATTTGCTTTATACATCTTAATATTTGAAACAATTGTAATGTTTTCAAACACATCTTAGGCCTTGGACATGTTCCTCTTCATCAAAAATCTTCAGATCTTGAACAAGTTTTTTTTTTTTTTGAAGTAAGCTCAATATTAAATTTCAAATAGAGAAATAATTAAAACAAACTGTTTGAAACAGAACAGTTATGATATAGTTTTTGTTTAAGAAAAGTGTTATTTAACTTTAATATAGTTTCTGAATCCAGAGTCATGGACCTTTTGATAATAGTGTTAGACAGATTCTGTAATTACTAAATGGTCTGCAGTTTTCTGATTGGAAGAGCCTTCCTTAATTGTCAGTAATACCAAAATGAGCTTATTTCACTATTCTTATGATTACTTTAGACCAGGGATGGTGAACCTTTTTTCAGTCTGCCTGCCATATAGTGAGCATAAATATCTTTAAAAATATTTATGCATGCTGAAGTTTTTTAGACTTCGAATAACAATATTTAAAGAAATTGAGTGAAAATGCTTTAATTAGAATAAATGTAAAGATGATGATTAAAAAAGGATGATTAGATGATAAACCGAAATTGTATGAAATGTTATGTGCCAGATTATTTCTCCCAACATGCCACTTTGGGCATGTGTGCCATAGGCTTGCTACACTAGACTTAACAAAAAAAAAAGTTTATTTTGAATCCCTTCATATAAAAAGAAACAGCATTAGATAGAAACAAAATACAGCAGTAGGTAGAGGTTTAAATATAATTAATTTTGTTACTAACCATTTTGATCATTATTTTCATTTTATGTATATAGAAGTCAGAAAAAACTTATTTTATATTGTATACAGTAATGCATGGTGATCAAAGTCATTATACATATACAGCATATGTCTAGTTAAATTTGAAAAAATTCGAAAAGAACACATTTAATTATAAATGATATTTGAAGTTGAGGCATGCGGAGTCTTGAAAATGCCATCTTTTTTATTTTTGTTATGTAGAATTATTTCAACAAATCATTTTTTTTGTTTTTTCTAGCCTCATATCATAAAGCTCCAAATATTTGATTAAAAAAATTAAATTACAGAAATACTTATACTTTGAATAAATGTCAGATATTAAAATTTAATATGAACTATACCTCCAAAATATTATACATCAAATTGAAAATTATACTTTTAACTTAACAGTTGTGTAATGTTGAAATTATTGCCATCTTTATAGTATTTATTTAACCGGACTCCAATTGCATAGCGTTCATTAAGTGTGGATTTAATTATTTTTGTAATAACTTAAAATTTTTATTTCTTAAGAATAGTTTTAACAGCAACATATGCATATATATCATATTAAACAAAAATTAGAATGTATATTCCAGCAATGATAAACCATAATGCAATTGTCAGAAAATTTTAGAAAATAATTTTCTATTTATGATAAATAGTTTGAAACATTTATATGAAATCTTTTCTGGATATTTTGTTTCCTGTGTTGCATTAAAATAATTCTGTTTGTTGCATTTTAAAGGCAGTATTTAAATTTATCATTCATTATTATAATTATTATTCATTAGATTCAGAAAAACATTTTTAATTGCTTTGAAGTATTATACAGTACTCAAATTACAGTGGTTATTAGATATTTGTAATTCTTTATAAAGAAAATTTCTTATGTATCATTGTGTGTTGGTTACTGATATAAATTTAAAGAATGAGTTAATTTCCTAATGATATGACATATTTTAAATGAAATTAATTTTTTAAATATATTATTATTTAAATAATTTTATGTAAATAATATAATAAGAATTTAAATATGTTAAAAAGCTGCTTTAAACATTGTATTTTGTGTAGAAAAATCCATTTTCCAATATTTGTTGATAAAAAATATTTAAGTATTTTTCGTAATGCCTTACTTAGGATGAAATGATAATGGAATTTTTTTTATGAAGAATTTTTTCTTTGATACAAGTGTTCAGTGTATTAATGAAAAATATTTAAAAATGCTCAATACATTATTTTTCTAGGTATTGCAAATGGTTCTGTATCCAATGGTCCTATGATGCCCAACGGAATGAGTTTTGGGAACAGCGGGTTTGATTTCCAGTCTCAGACATCAGATTTTGGCAGCCCACTCTCACATCTGAATGAAAGTGTGGCATCTCTTGATCCACTGGCTGCTATGGAAAAGTCATTAAATCATCATGAACAGGTTAGTTAAAGCTGAAAAAAAATAAATTTAAGTAATTGATTTTAGTGAAATCAAACATTAAACATAGAAAATCATTTGTTAATTTTAAATATTAAGATTTATTGAGACTAGTAGGATATAAAAATAAAATATAATTCACAAATCCTAAATAATTGTAATATTATAATTATATTATAATGGGTTCTGAGAATTTTTAGTTCTATTTGTAC